>NW_010538762.1:0-3851 GCF_000687285.1 Phaethon lepturus
CCCCGCTCCCTCCTTTTTTTTTTAATAGTACCTGTTCACCAAGTTCTCGAGTGTAAAGATGCTGCAAGTGGCGTTTTGTTCGGAGGGAAAAGGCAGCCCTTCTGCCGGCCGGCCTGGCTGGAGCTGTGTGTGGCTGAAAAAAAACAGCGGTGCACCTTGCCCGCGTGTCGACTGCCCTGGCCCTGGGTTATTTAATGCAAACGAGGATTTTTAAGGAAAGGAGTTTTCTTCCCATTCTTTTTGGCTCTACGACTTGCAGAAAATACATTCATACATGTGGGCTCAAATCTGGAAATGCTTTCTGCTGCAAAATGCAGGTCCCGTGCTGAGCTCGGAGCCTAAGTGTTGGGTTTCCCCAGGGCTGATGCCTGTATGCTGTGTGTAGAACGAGATCATTGTTTTGAGGTGTAGGTTACATCTCTGTGGCGGTCACAGGAGGGAGTAGGGCGAGTTCGATTGCTGGTTTGGTAATCCAGTTGGGAGCGGAATCCTAACTGCACATGAACTACTCTGCTTAAGTCCTCGTTGCCCATATCTGTTTGCAGTTCTGGTGGCGCTCCCCAGCCGTACCTGGAGTACACTTGCTGAGCATGGAGCTGAGCCGGGTTTGGGTGTGATGGATGGATCCTGCAACGACTTACTGCGGGCCCGTGTGTTGCGTGATGGCTACTGCCAGTATTCACACAGCTGGAAGTTTTTCCCACTGCAGTTCTTGGCCCTGGATATTGTGATTTTTGATCTGTGGACTTCATCTGTCTTCCTGAATTTAGAGTCTGCTGAGACTACAGATACTAAATATAAGTAGATGAAAATGAAAGGAGGGTTTGCCTTGATAACATCTCATTAGGCATAAATCTTACAATAAAAAGTATCTGTAAAAGCACTATAGGAGCTACTGAAAAAAATAGTTTAGGAAGCTAAAAAAAAAGTTACAAAAAATCCATAGTTTTCCATGATTGTAAACTGCTGACAGAGAAGATTAAAGAAAAAAAGATGAATACTTCAATGCTGCTTTATCAGTCTGAGACTTTTCTGTGATGCATGTGATCACAGCTGTAATCAGAGTAACGTACACCACAAAGATCTGTTTGATCCTTATGTTCTCAACTTACTCTAGTAAGGAACACAGTCTATTTTGTTGAAACTATACTTATGCTCTTTTGCATTGAGTTTTCATTGTTGACAACAACTCTATTGACCTCAGTGAGAAAAAGTTCCTGGATCCTAAGTCCTGTTTTAAAGATTTATGGTGCAGTTACAACAGGTGAAGGTTCAGTGCTTTTTACAGGGTTTTTTTGATACTGTTTTCTCCTTTCTTACCTGCTGGCTAATGTATCATTAGTGGTGAAGCCTGTCCATTGACTGTGTTTCATGAACCCAATTAAAAACTGTATTACCCTGATAATATTAAAAAGTGCTCTAGAAATTAAGCAAACATTTTCTATTTTACATCAGAAATACTAGTGATTCTTAACAAAGCTGGGAACCCTCATACATTAACTGGCAAGTTTTCCTGTGTCCCGTTCCATATGAATATTATTTGCCAAGGGAGAATTCCTATCTTTCTGAACTAGAAAAAAGGAATTGAAGCTGAGAAATCTTTTATTGTGTTATGGTAGATTCCTCTTTATTGATTGTGCTCCTCTTAATCTATCCCTGACTCGTGTCTTAAGACAGGGCATATAATAAATACAGTTTGCGAGAGGTGTCTTTTATAGCTCATACCTATTTCTCTCAATAGTGACGCAGTTTTCACAGTGTGATTAAAAATACATGCTAATTTACAAGTCATTTAGGAAACTACTAGAGATACAAAGTAATTAATGGCTTACTGAGGATAATACTAATTTCTTTTTAACTGCAGCAAGCCTTTGAAGCTGTAATTGGGACTCTAATGCTTGCAATGAAATATCACTGCAGTTCGACGGAATTTTTGTTTTGAATTTTTCGTCACTAGTCAGACTTCCTAATGCATACATATCTGTTTGCACTCTCTAAGGTAATCCAAGTCGAGAATAATTATTGACTCCAACTGTTAATGGTAATAATTTCTTTTAAAATTATTTCAGTTGGACGGTTATTCATACTTTTAATAGTAATGTTTTATAATCACTTAACCTGATAGTTGATTCCAGGAAATAATAGTTTTTCATCAATACTGCATTGCTGTGACCCCCAAAATTTCAAATAACACATAAAGTAATATTGGTGATTCATTAGATTCAGTGGCAGAGCCACTAAACCCCTCCAGGAAATACATTTTGGCTGAGTGAGGAAAGCAGAGGTGTTCACCATTTGTGCTTAGTAAAGGGCCCCAGGAGAGCTTTTGTAAGAGCAAAACTGTTTCCACTAGTATTTAACTGATGTGTAAATCCCCAAACTGCTTTTTTCTATGGAAATTGTGGTTACAAAATAGCAGAAAACACATCTGTCGTGTGTTGCTGGAAGCTACCTCACCTCCCGGCTGATCCTGCTGATCCCCCTTGTCCTTCCATGTCTGGGTAAACGGCTTTAGGTACAGCCCAGGTCTGCGGTCCTTGTGTTGAGCAGAGGAGAGGGATGAGTATCACTGTGTGTATATATGAACATTTGGCTAAGTCAGTAAAGTGTCAGCGTTGTGAAATCGTGCCAGTAGTTAGCAAAGTACTGTCTGTGACCCTTTGGAATGCAATATGTCATATACAATATGCTGGTAGCACAGCAGTATCTCTTACTTAAACAATTAGTGCCACTGGAGCTTTTTCTACCCTGTGGGTGTATGGTATTTTAGAAGTAGAAATACAACAAATACCTGGATGTTTTCTTTGGTTATCTGATATTCTCCTTTTAAAGCTGAACACATAGCCTTTTACGTAGTCTTTGTATTCTTCTTTTTCTGGATCTCTGAGGGATGAATCAAAGAAGAGAGCTTACCATGAGGTTAACTGAATACTGAATATCTTGTTTCTACTTCAAAAAACCTGATACTTGAATGTCAACAAAATACTGATCAGAGTCTGTTGTAAAAAAGTTAGAAGGTCTGGTCATAGTTCAGTTGAATGGGCTGTATCTAAAGAATGTGATGCAATTGCAAGATTGTTTTTTCACTTAAAATATGCATCCTCTCAGATAAAGGCATTATCAATATTGAATCACTTGGTGGTATGCTGGAGCTCCATGCATGTCAGGTAAATAATAATACTTCGTGAAGATGCAAAAACGAAGTTGATTTGTCTTTAGACTTCTGTTATTGTATTCCTTAGGAGCAATATAGATTTTGAATAAGGTATGATTTCTTTACAGAGGAAGCTCTTCTGACTGCATATATTAATTTTTTTACTAGGAGCAGGTGGTTGCATCTTGGGCTCCCACAATTTTTGCCATTTGTGACAAAAAGGCACGTGTTTTCCCATGCCTACCCTGCTGTTTGGTGAGAAGGCCTGATACCAGGAGTTTCAGTGTTTGAGGTCTCCCTTTCTTTATAAAGGAGTGGAAAGGATGATGATGATAATGTGACTACTAGGTACGTGTGATTTCAAGATTTTTCAGTATTGAAATGGATTTGGCTTAAAGGCTGTAGTTTGGAAAAAAAAATCTTTGCTATACAGAGAAAATGATAAAACAACTTCTTGTGATTATTTTGTACATGCTTTAAATGACATAACAATAGGAAAAGTATATATGACAGCTTATGTATTGTCAGCCGGTAATGATTTATTGTTCCTACTGTGCGTTGAACTGCTTCATCTCTGTAAATAGTTAAACCAGGAAGGCATCTGCTGCTTCCCCTATCCCCAAACTTACTTGGAAGGTTTTTCTGTAGATATTTGGTATATGCTGTTGTGGTGGGCTGACCCCGGCTGGACGCCCCG
>NW_010538763.1:0-253 GCF_000687285.1 Phaethon lepturus
CTATGAAAAACACTTTTAAGACAAATTTTCTACCATAGTTGCGCTGTGAGACCTTGCTCCAGTACCCACGTACCCTCATAGAAGTATGACCCCGTCAAACCTAAATCTTTACACTAACCCACTGCAACGCTCTCGTGCCGATGACAGGGAGAGCAAAACACAGACCGTTGGCTGGTGGCCTTGACCTCTGTTACAGAGGGATTTTCTTAGCAGCGGGATGCTGGGGAAGGGGAGCGGACGCCGGAGCGAGGGG
>NW_010538763.1:292-10185 GCF_000687285.1 Phaethon lepturus
TTTCCTCGGCAGCAGAAACGCTTCGCCCCTTTGAAACGTGGCAGAAATCTGACTCTCAACGCACAGAAGAAAACAGTGTAAATATCATGTATAGGTGAGCACTGTAGAAACGAAACGCTGCACAGCAAGCCGAGCCTTCGCTCATTCCCAGTGCCGTGTGTTTTTCAAGGCAAACGTGGAAAAGTCACATCTTCTTTTGAAGCCCGTGAGACTGAAAAATTAAATCAGGGGGCTTTGTTATTGATGTTTTTCTAATACAAATGTTTTGAAATCCCTGCCTTTCATGTGTCTCTTACAAATAAGCAGAAATGTGTGATGAATCATCTTCACTTTTAATTCCTTTAATAGATTCTTATCTCACCCACTACCGTCTAAACAATTTTTCTGTAACAATCCCTTCCTCAGTGGTAAATATTGCTCTCAGACAGCATCTTTTTTGGAGCTTCATTATGTCCATTCTGTGGCTGAGGCTCATTATACTCAGTTATTTATTTAAAAGAACAAAATGACAGCAAATGCCTGCATTTATCATGTCTCCCTTTTACACATTTATAAAATATATTTCAGCGAGAAGGCCCAGCCACTCTCATGCTTTTGAAAAAAAAAAAAAAATTTGGCCTTCCTAGCATCACTCCCCGAGAAAGGAATACTTAAAGGTGATGGTAGAGTCTAACCTCGCTCGCTAAAGGACACTCCACTGACGCTAATGGCAGATATGGCACAAACAGGAAAATAATTTATGAACTATTTGAATTTTTTCAATTACAAAAGAAAAAAACTTTGGGAGTGATTATGAAGAAAGAAGCAAATGAAAATGCCCCTATAAGGCGTGGTGAAATGATATATGTGGAACCAGCTAGGAAATAATTTGGATACCTGAGGACAGGTTTGAACCTCCTGAACTAGCAAAGTGTCACCCGTCTCACTGAAGAGCTTGCCAAAAAACATCCACAATTTTTCCACAGGAAAAAATCCTCAGCCCTTTAAACTAACATTTCACTAATCCAGCATTCACAGAGTGGCTTCTGTTCACGTTATTCCCGTCTCCTAAACCAAGCCCCCAGTCCTACAGTGGCACCCACTTTTGTTCACACCCAACTACATCTGGCCCTCAAAAGAGAGGTGCTAACTAACTGGCTCACAGTCATAGCAAAGGGTTATCGAGATACCTATATAGATTATAATCTGCATAATTATAAAAACGGAGAGCGGCTTGGCCTCAGGGAGCTGTGAAATACATTTTTAACTAGGCCATTGATATAATAGAGACAAGATGAAAAACAAGAGAGGGGGGCAAAGGTTCGGCTGTGTGGCCATTCTGGGAACTGACTGAAAAACACGAACAAAGCTATTCAGAGCGGGTCGTTAAAGGAAAAAAAAAAAAATCTAAATCGAGTCTAAAAGGTAGGAAATAGAAATATGACACGGGAGCTTACAAAGCAGAGGTCAAAAAGACATTGGTAATTAATGACGAAAAGATAAAGAACCAAGCACTTAGTTTCAAAGAAATAGTCGGGGAAGGCATAATGGTACTGTGAGCAGTAAAAGAGATTTTGTAGAAGTAAATGAATAAGATCTCAATAGGGGAAAAATGGATAATCTAAAAAGTAGAAGAACTGTAAATTGCTGTAGAAATTCACCTGGAACATAAATCAGTCATTTAGGGCTGAGGGTGAAATACAGTTTTGAATGGATCCATTTTTTCAAAGGGACCTCCAGGCACACACCACCAATTTTGCTCTGATATTGTTCCACATTCAGGTTTTGTGCATGGAAAATACAGGCGAAAATGTCTACTGTGTTTGGAAGTTTAAAGACTACTTTCTGAAATGCAGGCCAGTGGATTTTACTTCTGTTTCATCAAAAGATGCCTGCTGGAAGGAAAGGGCTAGGAAGAACAAGCCCAGAAAAATGGGGAATAGCAGATGTTTTGCAACAGCAGATCCAACCCCATTAGCATCTTCCCGTGTTTTCTTTTTTGTTTTCTGAGCTTCAGCTTCAGATAAGCAAAACTAGATAATGCAGAGTGTAAGACAGTGGTGGACAGCCTAGACCTGTACAGCCTCAGTTATTCTCTGGAGATGTAACAAAAGGAGTACGTCTCAAGGAAAAAAAAAATTAAAAAGGCGGAGTGAAGGTATGGCTTTCCCACAGTTGTTGGTGCAGGAGATTGTCCTATCACCTCCACCAGAAAAAGATGAGAAAGAGTGAATAATTTGTATTACAGAATTGTTTCCGTTTATTTCCCAGTTAAGCCCGTTCTACTTTTCTCCAAGAACTGTGTGAGAAGACTCCTTTACAAAAAACCCACAGTTGTGTTAAAAGTGTCATCTTAAGCAGGTCACATTTTTCAGAATAATCAAACTTAACCTGGCCTCTTTTGGTTGAGTCCCCCGGTGCCGGTAAGCAGATCCCCGGTATGCAGGACGGCAGAGTCCTGCACAGAGGCAGACAGGACCGTGGAAAATCTATCTGTTCTTCGGAAGAGAGGTTTGATGTATTATGTAGCAACGCACAAGCCCTTCCACCAGACAGTGACTGCTCCAGCCCTCTCAGAAGGATTGATAACCACATCACCCCAGCACTGCAGAGTCAGCTCAGGCGCTGTGATTCCCAGGGGCTGGACCGCAACACTGCACGTTTACGTGGAGAAGTAATCCGAGGTGCCGTGGGCTGCAAAGTACAGCGAGGTTCTTCTGGGAGAAGATTGGTGACAGACACACCAGGTACAGCTGTGGTCTCCGGCAGTGAAGGGGGATGTACATGGTAGCTGCTCTGTCTAAAGGTGACCTGTTCTAGCAGGAAAGACACGGCGCCGTTTCTCAAATGCTGTGTGGATCCTGGAAAAGAAAGAGAGTCCATGATATTCTGCGTGTCAACAGGACTTGGCAAAACTAAGAGTCTGCCATCTCCAGAAACCGAGTAAAAAATCCTAACAGCTATAAGTGTTGAGTGAAGGCATAAAGCCTTTAAATGCCCTAAGTCACCCCCGGTGCATGCCCCTCTGGACATTGAGCCATAATCCCTCGCCGAGGCTCAATCCCTTTCAACAACGGGATGAGCTGGGAGCTGCATCCTTTCAAGATTTACATAACACCCCAGTGCACATGTCTTTCGGGAGGATCAGAGCTGTTTAGTACATCTTGAATTCACATTTTTACAGCCATTCTGTTTACATCCATGTCCCTCTCCCCAGTGGGAAAACCCAAGTTACCAACGTTGCCCTCAGCCCACTGGCACAGCAGGTTATGATCTTCACAGCCGGCTCAGCCCAGCAGAAAACAGAAAACGCTTCTGCACCCTGTGTTCCAGGTGCAACCATTGCCCCACCACACACTGCATCTCCTCACGGCCACCTCCCTGCGACCCCGTCAAACGCACGCGGGTTTTATCTCCTCCAACGAGACCACAGTGGGAACATGTAAGAGGATTCTTGAGTTGGAGGCCGTTGCCTGGAGAAGGGTAATGGCTAACTCGTATCTCTTGTGAAAAGCAAGCCAAGGGATACCAGTGTGAGCCAGGGATGCAGTCTTATTTAACCTTGCCTCGTCCTTTATCGGCCTGTTGTACCCATACCTGAAGTGTGATCTCCATTGCAGAGCTCCACGGTTGTGCTCCATCGCTACAGCACAATAAACCATATTTTAGTTGTGTCCGTATGGATACTGTATCCAATGGAATGAAGTTTGCTTTTAAACTAAACTGTTTTCAGGAAAAGTTCTTAGTTCCTTTGAAAGGGAGAAGGAAGCCTGACATCAGCTTTCCTCACTTTAATTACTCTAAGTGTTTTCTTCGTGCCAGCAATCTCCCATGGACACAACAATCAATTCTCAGGACAAGGATAGACGGACAATTCACACACCTGAACTGAAAAGTGAAGAGAAAAGAGGTATGTAATAGTGAAAAAAAGACTACAATGAAAATTAGCCCAACCTTCCGTTGTCAGTCGATATCTCTGCATCTTCCTTTTCCCGTCAGCTGTGTTTCTGCCTTCTTCTCTTCTACGCCCAAGTAGCTGCTTCATCTGCAAACTGGCAGATTCACAGAGCTCCCTTGGCTCTTCTTCAGCAGCACACGGCACTTGTCTCTAAAAGCTTCTTTTATTTTGCCAGGGACACATTCCAGTGTTATTAACTGTGGGGTTTTCAACAGAAGTTTTAACCTCACAAGACTTTTCCAAGTCTACAGCAACAGCACTGGAAAGCACACACACAGGCGGATTATCCCCTAACCCCCTACTTGGGAGAATAAAGCTGTAAGAAGAAAGTGAGGAAGCAACTTGGAAATGTAACAACACACAAATCAGACTGGACATTATTAAGTCTGTCCTAAAAATGCAATTGTTTTTCCTTGTCCATTTGTTTTTACAATATGCATTATAATCCTATTCCTTATATGACAGCATCCAAAAACCTGTAAGAATTACAGGTATTAAATGTGGCTTGTTCTCTTGCCCTGCCTGCATCAGTTACTGTTTAAGCAATTAGGTCTACTTGTGTGAAGGATGCTGAAAATACAAGTTTGGCACTTGCATGCTAAGTACCTGATGCTACAATGATCAGAGTTCCCTAAATCTGTCACCAGAGGCATTGCATAAAACCAATTCAACCAGCAAAGAAAGAGTGCAGGTACACGCTTAACAGCTAGACCTGGACATATACTGATTTTATGTAAATCTGGTAAATGGGGTAGAGTCAAAATTAGCATTATTGTAAACTTACAGAAAAGCACAAAATGTCATTTAACTGCTGCCTCAGCTGAGCCACTATCTATGCCTGGGGACATGCCTATGCTAGAAAAATGGTATTTATATTCCATTTGGTTACAAGTTTCACCACAGACTCCTGCAAACGCCTGGAGTACTGAAACCATGCAGGGCCAAGTACCTGCTGCTGGACAACACTTCAGAACAGCCAAGATCTGAGCAAATCAAAGGCCCAGCATCTCCAAGCCCTTCTCCCAACCACAGGGCGGGTATAGGCTCAGCTGGTCAGAGAACAAGTGCCTTCCAACCCAGTTCCACCTTCAGCCTCACCGCTGGGAGTCAACGGGCCCAAGGGGGTGTCCTCCAAGTGCTTTACCTCAGCAGCTCCAAGCACACAGCTGGTTCTTTGCTCAAGGACTTCAGTGCACTTAAAATTGAGGGAAAATCCCCCATGGATATTTTTGTAGAGGAAGATGGGGCAGAGCATTAGCTTGCTCAAGATCACCAGAGTGAGAGCCAGAGCCAGACAGATGTTTATTCAGCATCAGACCTGCACAGCGCCCTTGGGGTTATGGACTGCAGCCCGTGCATGGGGTACAAGGGGGGCATTGCTGGCCGCCACCCCAGCCCCCCAGCTCTTCGGGACAACGAGCAGTCCGCGGAGCAGAGAGGGAGATAAAAAGGAAGAATTAAGTGAATACTCATGTCTCAGCTTCAGGAGGGTTGGGGGTGTACTTAGACCCCTCAGAAATACCGTGGTTAAAACATGCTTAGAATAGATACACGCTAGGGCAGAGATATGCAGAGCTCAGGGCAGAAACACAGCCAGCAAATGAAAACAAAGATGAACATACAGTAGGTCTATTTATCATTTCAAAATACTGTCATAGAAAAAGAAACCCAAAAGAAGACAAATGTTATGTTTGCCCATCATCCCACCTCGCCAAAAAAAAGAGAAATGTTGGCTGTCAATCAGTATCTTTCAGGTTTAGATTTTTTGGGGGGTTCAGCAAACCAAAACGCAAACAAATATAAATTCTAATTTGGTTTCTTCAATGTCCCATAATACTTTCTATGAACCTTAAAGTAAAAAAAATTGCCAATAAGAGCTGCTGGGATTGCTAGGAAGAATTTTGTGACAGGTGACTTCCTGCTAATAGCCCCTTACACACAATGTTGTGGAGGAGAAAAAGATAAAACAACACTGCTATAAGCACTATGGCCATTTAATCCTCAACATGGGAATGTATTTCTGCTCTTTTTCCCTCCCTAGATTCATTTTATGTTCCCATCAGAAGGTTAATTGTGTTAACAGGAGTTACGGCCACAGGGGAAAGATGTGATTGAATGCTGAGTGCAGTTTTAGCTGATAACCTCCGAGTGAGTGAAAGGGCACAAAAAGGGGTTGATCTCCTCTAAAGGGATTGTCAGTCATTCAAGAAAAAATGCAGCTGTGGGAGAAACAGCCTTATCTCCCAGGACATGAAGAAGAGAAGCTATCAAAATAATCTTGAACCTACACTCATCCCGGGCTACGTGCCTGTGCCTGTGGCTCTGACAGCAGCGGTAAATACGAATGACTGGCTTTTTTGTGTGCGTGAACAAGCAGACCCTGACTTGATGCACATTCTTGAAGACCGATTAGATTGCATGAAAATGTATAATTAACAACAATAGACCCCAAATAATTATACCTCTAAAAAGCTGGCATGAAATCTTGACATCTTTTAACTTGATGGCACAACTCCTGTTTGCTGAAGTGGGGACATGATTGCATGCCAAGGTTTTAGCGAAGACTAGCAGTGAAATCTTTCCACATATTTAAACTTAATCAAAAATGCCTATAGAAGGTCCACATGAAAACCAAGGTCTTCCCTCTCCATTGATCATTTTGGCCGATGTCTGAACTAATCCTGCAAAATTACATAGGATTTATGATAAGTAGCTTGGAGAAGAAGTGTTGGGGTTTTTTTTAAGATTAAATATTTCTGTAAACTGCAGTTGATGAGAGTGGGTATTTGTGGAAATGTCTGCACCCACAGAAAGAGGACAAAGGACCAAGGTATATTTCAGTGCTAGAATACAGACAGTGAAGTTTGCATCTGGTTTGTCTCAAAGGTGCACTGCAAACTCTAGAAACAGAAAGCCTTCTCTTCCCTTGCACTCCAAGACAGCCTTAGAAACATCTTGGGAGCACTCTGGAGATGGTTTTAGGGGTTGTTACCGGCTGCAACACAGTTATCCTTCTCTACCTTGTCAATGGAAGGGGTGCTAAACCTCTAAAAACTGGCAGACCCTTCTTGTTCAGACCCTGGTTCTGCTGCCTTTACACTGGAGATTCTTTTCTCCCATGCAGAGTTAAAAATACATGTTTGTACAGTTATAGGCAGAATATATCAATTCAGTCTTGCAAGAGAAAAACAGGTAGACGAAAAACAAACGTTTAGACTTTTGCTTTAAAATGCCCGAATATACACCTGGCTGTCTTTTCCCCCAAAGCTTCTGAGTGCAAAAAAAGTTCTGTAACATTAACATCAACAGTACAACTTGAACAAAACAACTAAAATGCTTATTGACTTGGTAGCAGGGAAAGCCAGTTTGAAATATTTGATCCTAACACCAGCTAAGCAAGTATGTGTAAAGTGTAAAGCCTGCACTTGTTGATTTCTGAGATAAAAATCAATAAAACTGTCCATAACCTATAACTCTTTGGTTTACCTCTCCATAGAGATCAAAAGAGAGTAATTAGATTTCTGCCTGACTAGCAGGGGTAGAAAACTGTTTCATTTTGGATCAAAACCTTCCCAGTGGATTACACCTTCTATCCACTGCCTATCAACACTTAACAATTGCTTCCATATTTGACTTTGACAGAACTACCAGAATGTTACTATCTAATTTTCAGTGTAGTTGATACAGGGGTTTGAAGCTTTACTGTAGTGTTGGATTTTAAAATTAATTCTTTCCACCTCGTATTTTACATTTTTACTTGGTGTTTTGTAGCAGCCAACCTTCCTAATGCAATAAATAATTAAAAAACAAAACGACAATACCCAACCGACCTCTAATTTACAACAGGCAAAAAAACCTTAATCTATTATTGATGATCCAGCCTTTGGATTCAGATATCACTCTAAACAAGCAGTTGTCTGCCTTGGGTTGTCTTTGCATTTCATATTCAAATGAGGTTGACGCTGTTGCATATATTTTCATCTGATGACATTTTAACATCACCAGATGCTGTTGCCTGCCTAGGAGATAACTGCTTCAAATTCAGCCTCCTTCCCCCTCTAAGCACAGTGATATTAAGGGACAGGCAGAAAGCAGGTCATGTTTTAAAATAACAGTTTTATAATGCTCGCTACTATCACTGTATTCTCACATTTCAACGGTCCCAGAGTCTTTCTGCAATAATGGCTTTTTAAAGAGAAATGTCACTCTGCATTTTGATCTTCCTTAACTCAGCGGCTTTTTGAACAGGCTGAGAGCATGAAATATCAAATAACAAATAGCACTTGCAACAACTTCACATGCTAGATAGAGATTAATCTGTTGGAAAATATGTGACAGCTTAAGTTCAAGTTCCATGTAATGAGCTGTGTTGATGGACAGATGCAATAAATTCATGTCCTGATGCAGAGGACTTTGTCAGATGAAGTCCAGATCACAGACAGCCACCCGCCGCCTCCCAGTGCCTCCTGCTCTACTCAGAGCAAACATTTGTGGGCATTTTGCTTGCTTGCTTACAGGAATAACAAACCCTCCCATTCTCACAGCTCTGAGCATTTTAAAAATAAAAACTAACCTCATTTAAAAAAAAAAAAAGAAATAAACCTTGTAGTATTTGAACCTGGCCACAACGTATATTTGTGCAACTATTTGTTTTATGTAGGATTTGAGCTTACCCTAAGCATATGCATTTAGACTGAAACTCCAAGCGAGCTGGAACGCGTTTCACTGTATCTTGGACAGGACAAAACACTCTAATCTCTAGAAAGTAATGCGTCGCTGTTGGTTATTCTTTTGGCTACTTGTGGTTCCCCTGCCCTGGCACAATGCCTGCATACAGACAGATGTGTGCAGTCTTGGAGGGCTTGCTCTCCATGGCACTACATCCCAACGCAAAGAAAACCTTCAAACAGTGGCAGAAGACTACGGGGTGTGTGTTCTGCCCCTATTCACCCAGTGACCACTACAGGGAAATTTATGACAATTTCCATGTAAATAGGCTGGTTGAGTACAGTCCACCCAAAGCTGCGGGACCTCTCTCTCCTCTACGGGTGGTGGAGTCAACCGGCTACTCCAGGACACCCTGCCATTTTCCAAGGCTGCCATACCCTGGTCCTGGGAATGCCCCAAGGCTTTCCAGTTTTGGATGATTAAATCCTCCCTTGCTCGATCACAGCAGTCCAGAACAGCAAGTGTCCCATTAGAGTTCTTCAGACCAGAACACAAGGCAGAGAGCCCCAAGCTTGAGACCATGAATCCACATTGCATGACAGCCTGGCACTGTGTTGCAGGAGTGCGTGTTGAGAAGCAAGATGGACATTTTCCTCTCTCTGAAAGACATACAAGCTAGAGCGCAGAGACATGCTGACATGGATGTACTACTACACTTCAGCTCATTCACGTGGCCCCAGCTCAGGCAGGGGTTTTGGCACTGCACTCCCCGGTGCGGGATTAATAGATCCAGAACAGTTCCAGCATCTCTGCGTAGGGAGTTGTTTCCACTGGGAAAGTTTTGGGTGTTTCCACAGGGACAATTTGGATGCATTCTTCCTGCCGTGCCTGAAATGGGGACAAATGTCAGTGCTCACCCCCAAAGGCAGAAAAAGGGCTACACTCTGTGCTTGGTGATAATTGTGCTCAGCATGACAAGCAGCAGGGAAATGCTCTATTTTTGTAAATTCATATAAAAGATGGTACAATTCACCCCACTCCCCCGCTTGCTCTGTCCCCACCCAGACTCACATCTGCTCTCCAAATACAGAGTTTTCGCTGCAGAGCCCAGCCACCACAACGGCTGCTGTACATGCCGAAGTGCTGGGTTATACACCCAAGCAGTGGATTCTGGTGGCTTTGTACAGGGATGTGATTGTCTGTGAAATGTGGCAGTAAATATTGTAAACTTAAATGCACGCTGTTGAGAGCCATTTTTTAAACCTCAGGAGTATCAACTCCTTTCCCT
>NW_010538763.1:10216-12576 GCF_000687285.1 Phaethon lepturus
TTCAATTCTGTCTGTGGTTTTATTCTTCCTCCAGTGAAACATGTCTTTATCCAATCTTTATCCTTCGTCTGTTTCTATTAAATCCTGCTCACATGCATTAGCATTAAAACAGAGTCAGTAAAGATTTTCTATGTTCTCTCCACTGAAGAGTTACATAGGTAGAAACAACTTTACGCTCAGGTCCACAGCACAATTTCCAAGTGGCAAAGCTAGTTTAAGACAGCCCCACCCTTCTTCAATGCAATTTATTGGTTCTACCCATTGGATTGATAAAACTGCTTACAGAAATGTGCCCTAAACTGCACCAGTTACAAAATGACATAGGTCCTCCAGAAATATTTTTAGAGAGTTACTTCATTGCCTTAAATTAAAAAAAAACCACCAAACCCAAAAAAACCCAGAGTGGCTCGGGCAGCTAAACTGAATGAGGAGCTCTTCAGCTACGTTCGGCACTCAAGAAATCATTACACGAAACAAACCTGCATTTTGCTGAGATGTAGATGTGCCAGGGATCCACCCCTCAACTGCACCCAGAAAAGAAGTCTTGATTCTGGCCTTTTGGAGAACATCAAATAGACATCCGGGGGTGGGAGAAAGGCAGCTGAGGGAACACAACTTAGCAAAGCAGTTGTCCTCATGCCTAGTTTTGAGCAGTGGCTTACATGCTTTGCTGAATTGGGACTAGTGACTTAACTGTGACATTATTTGTATTTTGTCCTACATGACGAACAATCGTTTTATCAGGTAACCTTAGCACCAAAGAGAACAGTTAAATTATAAGTAGCACCACCTTAGCACTAAGCTATTGTTCACCTCACATCTCTGGAAAGGCGTTTGGGCACTTCATGTTCCCTCCATTGATTCCGATTATCCTGGTGAGAGGACTGTTCTGGTCTCCATCAGTGCCCCCTGTTCCTCCCCCGCCTCATTCTTCTTTCTGCTCTGTGAAGGAGGAAGCTTTTTGTCTTTATTAAAGTCACACCAGTCAAGAAGTACTCCCTTGACATGTAACAGGCTGAAACATAACAGACTTTGAAGAGTTAGCAATTGCACCTTGTTCTATGGCACGCCTTGCTCTCCAGTCTCCCTTTGGACAGCAGGTGATTGTGTGATAGATACATACAGTTCCTTTTGCATGGGCACCTGGGGCTGTACGACTGTCTGTCTGCCTCAGCCTCGCAGGCATAGGAATTGCACGCAAGCTATTTCCAGGCAGGCACTGTTCTTAGACCTTTCTCTATGGATGCCAATTAGAAGATTAGCGTCTTTTCTCTCGCCCTCTTTGCTATTAAATAGTCACACAAAAGCTGAGCTGACAAATTGCTCTCTCTGTGGTGTGGGACAAAGACAGACAATAGATCAACATCATTTACTATACTCAAATCCTATTAATCACAGATTAATGAGAACATGTCTAGGGGGGGAGAAATTACCAGAATGTGGGCATATTGGCTTGTTACTCATGTAACATCTGCTGTAGCTTTACCTTTAGTGTCATGTCATCTTTTATCACATTGAAATAATGTTTGCTCTAGAAACATAATTAAGATAATGGGTCCTTCCTTTAACAATTACTGAGGTACAGTAGGATTATATTTCTTAGCCATTTGGTTTTAAAAAATCTCTCTTAACTACTTTCTGAATGTTTCTCTTAGTCATTATGTGATTAACAAAGATGTATTTATAGGCATCAATAGAAACTTGTTATTATCTTTAATATTATTAATTATAATTTTATTCATTAGTTCTCTCCTCTGACAAATTTCATGTGCAGAAGTAAAACTAGAGATTAGCTTTTAGTTTTTAGGCCTAAAGAATTCTTTCTCTTTTGGGAGTAACTATTACTAATTTTTCATCAATTCACATAACAACAGTATGGGAGCACAATGTTTGTTTTGATAAAAGTGCACTTTTCTAACTGTCTCCTTAAAATCATTCTATAGCTGAATTGCTTATCAGTTTGTTCCTTCATTTTCTTTTCTGATTCCATTGGTAAGGAATATTGTTCAGGTCAACAGCCTAGCATGTGTATTGTCCCAGTGCATTTAACCACCTACCCTGCTCGAATCTCCTTTTTTAATTAATTCCTCCGTTTGCCTTTAAGACCTGAAATTTAAAGTTCTGGGTTTAAGTAATGAGTATTCGTCACAAGGCCTCTTAATGCCGTTACCCTCTATATGGGGAAAGCTGCTCCACAGATAAATAGCAAAGCAGTTACAGCTATAATCAGCGGACAAATAAAGAGGGACTGCAGTCTACACGCATGGCCGTGTATTTCAAAAAATTAATTGGCCCTTGCTCGTCACGTCGCGAGTGCTTAATGGTCGCTGCTGGAGAGCGGCCGCGGCCAGGGCGGGGCC
>NW_010538764.1:0-211 GCF_000687285.1 Phaethon lepturus
GGCGCGGAGGGATGGGGATGCTCCGGGGATGGGCGAGGATCCCCGGGGCAGCCCCGAGGTTGGAACTGTCACCCAACCCACCTGCTCACCTCCCCGGGTGACCCCCCAGAGCCACAGGAGGGGCTGCGGGTGCAGGTGGCCGTGGAGAAGCGTCCCAGCCTGGTGAGACCCCCGCGTGGACGTGCATCCTCCGGTGCATCCTCCGGGGCAT
>NW_010538764.1:476-769 GCF_000687285.1 Phaethon lepturus
TGGGAAGGCAGAGCCTTACAGCTCACAATTAAAACCGCGATTAAAGCGCAGTATGTCTAAATTTGCAGGACCGCTTAATGTGCACCCAAGAGTATTAACGAGACCAGTTGAAGAACTCTAAATCATTCATGCCAGTTTGTAACAGAGCTGGGAGCGATGGGGACTGGAAAATAAATGTCTCGGAGGGCTGGGCTGTAGAGAAAATAAAGAGGATGAGCCAGGAAACAGCCTGGCCCGACACCGAACAGCGAGAGCACGGGAAGGAAATGTTGATGCATGATGTGATCAGCAAA
>NW_010538764.1:865-2263 GCF_000687285.1 Phaethon lepturus
AGCTCACAAGGTTGGCTGGTGGAAGGGACTGAGCTGCCATAATGCTGTTTAGATGCCGATAAGCAATTTGGTTTGATCCCGGGTGGCTTTCTGTCAGGAAAAAAATTAGCGCTATAAAAAGTCAATGATGCTCGTTTCAGTACTAGAAAGAAAAGAAGGAATAAAATCCTCTCCAGAGAACACGTGCGGTCTGATGGGACGGTTCACAAGGTTGGCTGGTGGAAGGGACTGAGCTGCCATAATGCTGTTTAGATGCCGATAAGCAATTTGGTTTGATCCCGGGTGGCTTTCTGTCAGGAAAAAAATTAGCGCTATAAAAAGTCAATGATGCTCGTTTCAGTACTAGAAAGAAAAGAAGGAATAAAATCCTCTCCAGAGAACACGTGCGGTCTGATGGGACGGTGGCGAGTGTCGCCTGGCGCGGGGCGAGCTGGGGACGGGCCCCCCCGCTGCCCCATCCCTGCCAGCCCGTGGGGCAGCCGGGTCTCCCATCCCCAAATAGATCACCAAGGCGTCAGGAGGGGATCGGGAAGAGAGAGCCGAGGCTGGATGATGCGGCAAAGCAGCCTCTTGAGAAGCTCGATCTCTGGCTGGTCAGGGCGAAGATGGGGAGGAAGAGGAGATTCCCAGTACTGACGGTCCTTAATGCAGGAGAAATAAGGCAAAGGGAGTGGGTTTTGGAGAGAAAAGCGGCTTTTTAGCCCTGAAGGTGATTAACCGCAGCAAGACACTACCTCTGGGCGCGATGGCTTTTCCCCGCTGCCTTTGGCCAGCGCTTGCCCCGGGCTCGATGCCAGCGGCCGGCTCTGTGCATCCGCGGGGGACCGCGGGGACGTCCCCGTGCCGGTGACAAGTGGACGCGTTTGGGAGGTGCCGAGCGCCCTGGGTCGTGTATCGGCAGTGAACCGGTTGGTTTTGCCGCGGGAACTCGCTGCTCGTGGATCGATGAACATCTCGGCCCAGCTCCTGGCGGCTTTGTTTGTTTGCAGCCTCGGAGCCCCGGGGGATGCTCTCGCCTGCCCGTAGGCACCGACCCTCCCACCACTTTCTCCCCGTGCCGTGGAGCTGCTGGCTCCTCTCCCCTCGGTGTTGCTGGAGAGAAAGCACAGGGAGGACCTGGAGGGGCTGAATAATTGAGCAGGGAGAAGGATTTGGGGCTCAAACAGTTCAAAACTCATCGTGGAGAAATTCAGTTCCTGATGGGACACCCACGTCCCTTGCTGGGACTCGGTCGGCGCTGCCAGCGCTGCCCTGATCCTGCTTCACCCACAAACGTCGATACAGCGGTGGGTTACGGCTCTTGGGAGGATGCTGGGTGCAGGCACCGGGGTACCGGCATCCTCCCAGCCTCACACCGATGCTCTGCGGCTGGGAAGGGGCTTTGTAAGCCGGCCGGCG
>NW_010538764.1:2312-2662 GCF_000687285.1 Phaethon lepturus
CACGCCCCCCCCCCCGGCCTCACTCCGATGCTCTGCGGCTGGAAAGGGGCTTTGTAAGCCGGCAGCTGTTGCACATCGCCCTGGGGAGCGGGGTCCTGCCGGCATCGCCTCCCTCCGCGGGCTGGGGACCCCTCGGGATGCTGCAGCCATCGCTGGGTACCGAGGCTTGGGATTATCCTTATGGAAAGGGGAGAAAATGTCCAGGAGCAGGGATGAAAGTCCCACAAAACGCTAACGTTGCCATCAACGCTGGCCGCACGTCTCAGCTCCTCCAGCGCCGGCCGGCGAGATGCAGGTTATCGGGTATTGATCGCTGCGGCGCCTGGCCAAGCCGAGCTGCAGGCGGGCGG
>NW_010538764.1:2711-3232 GCF_000687285.1 Phaethon lepturus
GGGCCCCTCTCATCCCGGCGCTCCAGGCTGTATCCCCATCCCTCATCCTCCCGGGATGCCCGGGGATGTCCCTGTCCCCATCGCAGCACGGAGCTGGGGGCAGATTTTGGCTGGAAGTGATGGAATATTGTGGGTTGAGTGGGGACAAAATACTCTGCCTGAATCCCGAGGGGATGCTCGGAGGGGCAGAGGGGCTCAGGATGGGCCCGTGGCGTCTTTTTTTTCTTCTCCTCATTTGAAGGCAGCTATTTATTTCAATTTTCAAAATATGTACATAACGGCCTGGAAAACTGGGAAGGCAAAGTTGGCAGAGAGTGACCCTGGTCGTATTTAAACAGGACATTAAACCCCGGGTGGTTTATTAATAAGATTAATAACAGCTCCCATGTGCTTGGCTGGGAAATTCCACCCGTCGTTGGTTTTTGCTCTGCAGCAGAAGGAGATTTGGGGGAGAAAAAAACAATTGCCCAAGTGCTGCTTCGCCTGCACGCGGACGGGAGCAGTGGGGCAGGATGCGGCCC
>NW_010538765.1:0-1032 GCF_000687285.1 Phaethon lepturus
TGCTCTCCATCCCCATCTTCCAGCTCAGGGTTCTGTTTGTTTTTAAGGTTAAGAGGTCTGAAACCTCACTTCAAGGTAGTTGCCTACAGCAGCCTTTCTCTCAAAACCCTGCCAGCAGCTTCACTTCCCATGCCAGTAACTCAATGAGACAAGAAAGACCAGACTGTTGATGATCAGTCCAATGCCATATATACACCAAAGTTACATCTATCCCAAGTTTCTCCTCTGACTTAATCAGCTGACTTTGTACCCACTGAGGGAGGACTTTCCTCCTCCTTAAGAACTATTTTACCCTTCACTAGTAGAAAAGATTGCCAGGTAATAGTATGGATTAGATAAGCTGTTACTTCTATAAAATATTAAACAGTTTTCATCTCAACCCATGAGGCTTTTTTTCCAGTTCTCTCCCCTATCCCACACTGGAGGGGAGTGAGCAGCTGCATGGTGCTTAGGTGCCGGCTGGGACTAAACAATGACAGTCCTTTTTGGTGCCCAACATGGCGCCAAAAAACAAGGGTTTGAGATAATAACAGATCAAGCAGAGCGTATTAAGGGCTTTATATCTGTTAACAGTTGCAGGTCACGATATTAGTTTATTTGATTTGTATCATGCTCTCGTCTTTGCTGTATCTGTTAAAGATTGGCATTGGCTTTTGCAGGCTGCTGTACCCTGACTGGAAGTCAGGCAGGACTTGCCCTTGGTGAAGCCATGCGGACTGTCTCTAATCATGTCCCTGTCCTCCGTGTGCCTTAGCACAGATTCTAGGAGGATCTGTTCCATGATCTTCCCAGGCACAGAGGTGAGGCTGACAGGTCGGTACTTACCAGGGTCCTCCTTTCTCCCCTTTTTCCAGTCACCAGGGACTTCACCTGACTGCCAGGACTTTTCAGATATCATGGAGAGTGGCTTGGCAACTACATCAGCCAATTCCCTCAGGACTCTGGGATGCATCTCATCAGGTCCCACAGACGTGTGCATGTTCAGGTCCCTCAGGTGGTCTCGAACCTGATCTTCTCTTACAGTGGGAGGGA
>NW_010538766.1:0-1500 GCF_000687285.1 Phaethon lepturus
GCCCCGGCGCTGCCCCGTGTTTCCCCGGCGGTTCCCGGGAGGGGGCTGCTTGGCCCTGCTCAGGCCGGGGTCAGCACCTCAGAGGAAGAAGGAAGCTGCAGGGTGCCCGCAGAGGCCTAGCCTCAAGGGAGGGCTCCACCGAGTCGAAAATAATCAACCCCCCCAAGGTGAGGGGGCAGGTGTCCTCCAGCGGGAGCCAGGCGAGCTGGCGCAAGTACCTCAGCTGCACCCACACCGAGGTGCTTTCAGGCCACCAGCATGGCCAAAAAGTGTGGATGCAAAATTAGGCGTGATGGTAGCCAGGTTGTTAGCCTTACCTGAGGCCCATGTCGGTGTGAAGAACCTATGCTGCTGCTCCATAGGGAGGGAAGCGTTGATGTCTTCTTGGCACGCACAGTTTTGTGTCACCCAAGCCAGTCTGTGTCTGCACCGCTTACAGGCAGGCTATTTGCACAGGCTCCCAATGGTAGATGCTTTTTTATATTGAACCCTGCGGGTGTTTAAATTAGATTCTCATCTGTATTCAGGTTGTGCTGTTTTTACAGCTTATTACCCCTACATATGATCGGATTCCTTTGAATTCTCTTTTCATTGATCCTTTAGGAGGATTTCAAATTACTTTCATCTGTCGTATACGGGTGGTAGTTCTTGGAGTGGTGCTTCTTACTTGTGGATCTTGCAAAAAATCCTGGAAAGGGGCAGGTACCACTCTTTGCATTTTATTGATGGAGAAACTGAGGCAGAACAGCTTTTGCTGCTGTTGTCACTCTTAAATGCCAAGCCAGTCATCTTTTGTATTCACCTCTAAAGGTGGTCGATATTAGCTTTGAATTTAACTCCAATTGGAATTACGCCGAAAGGTTTCTGTAGTGATAGGACAAGGGGTAATGGTTATAAACTAAAAGAGGGTAGATTTCAACTAGATAAGAGAAAGAAATTTTTCACAATAAGGGTGGTGAAACATGGGCACATGCAGCTCAGAGAGGTGGTAGATGCCCCAACCTTGGAAACATTCCAGGTCAGGTTGGACGGGGCTCTGAGCAACCTGATCTAGTTGAAGATGTCCCTGCTCACTGCAGGGGGGTTGGACTAGATGACCTTTAAAGGTCCCTTCCCACCCAAAGTTTCTATGATTCTGTAACTCCATGTTACCCTGATTATTTTATACAGTATTTTAAATGTTATTTGGAATGATTTATTTGCAGCAGAAAGGCTAAGTCAGTCTCTTCAATCAGGTTTAAACAGCATATAAATTCTTATTCCCTTTATTTGTCCCCTCTTGCTAGACTGAGCTTTAAAAGCGTCCAGATTGTCTGTTTGGGGGGTGTGTGCCGTAAGGACCCAGCATTAATTTACACCAGAGTAGGAGGTTTTCCTGATGGCCTCAGTCACTGTTCCCCCGTGTACTCCTCTGACACGTATTGGTTGCTACCCTGGATCTTGGAGGGAGCTGTATTCTAGCGTGTGGATTTTCCATGACAATAAAGGCTGGGGGCGGGG
>NW_010538766.1:1531-19201 GCF_000687285.1 Phaethon lepturus
GGGAAGCTATGGTGTCCTCTGATTTGTGCCGCTGCTTGCTATATTTCTCACAACACACTTATCTCCAGGAGAACAGAGAGTCTATTTTGCAGGCCCATTACCCACCTCTGCAGAAGCTGCAAAATAGTAATTGGTGATTCACCAGAGGAGCTGGCATCTTTCTTCACTGAGTTCACCAAACACTGGGTTTTCAGGGGTAACCTCAACTGGACATGTGGGGATGAAATTCTTCATGTACAGTCTCTGTTTGAAGTTCTTAATTTTTTAAGTTTGTCAAGGGGGCAAATCATCTGTTTTCATGTGGAATAAAAAAAAAAGTAGAGAAATTTTTTTCTATGATAAAATATCTATTCTGTGCTTTCTTTGAGTTGGCCTTCTGCTGAAATAGGCAAGGTTAAAAACAAACATGTGCCATAGGCCTAGCCTTCTACCTCTGCTTGGTTCTGAGGAATCTGGGTTTCATTTACGGAAGGTCAGAGTCTTTGAAAATCACTTACTGAGCACGCACACACATGTATGTATTTTTTTACATACAATTGCACTTGTACAACTTGTACACTTGCCACTTGCAAAGTTGGCATCTGGGTGTAAGGTTATTCTAGAAGGAGTCCAATATATATTTATTTCCCTATACAAGCTGGTAAGTGAAATAGACTGCTGTGGCCAGGAGTCCCTATAAGAGGCACAAAGTCTGAGCGCAGAGTTCTCTGTTGCTGTGTGTTGTGAACGTCGTCTTATCTAAAGCTTCCTCATCTGTAATGGGAAATCAGCCATGAAACATTTGGAATTTATGAAATATAAATGAGCTTCTGTGCAGGCACTTTTTAGATGCATAAATAGATGCCATGGTGTTGCCTAGCAAGAGTAGAAAACCACACAAACCCTGTTAATGCTGCCAGAGCAGAGAACATGATGTTTTAGTACTCTAAGGAATCCAAAATTCTCCTACTACTGTAGAAATAATAATGCTTTGAATAGGTTTGACTGTATTTCTCAGTATTATGCATTATATTACACAGAATATGGCAGAATATTGAGGAGTACCCAGTACTCTGCAAGCAACATTTGGGTACGACCAGCTTCCTGGTTAGAATAAATTTACCTAACATTCTTGAATCTTTGAAACAAATTAATGTTTTGGTTCCAGTATCTACATTAGGCAAATTCTCCAGAATTACCGAGGCTTTGACTACCAAGGTATTATTTCACCTCTTTTTATTCCCAAGCATTTTACATCCAGCTCCTTCAGGTATCATTCCAATTGGGGCAGCAAAACGCATGTATAGGGCTCATCCCATTTATTGGCCTTGAAACAGCTCCCACTCAAAGACAGTGAAAATATTGCTTTTTATTTTAATGGAACTAGAACCAGGTCCTTAAGACTTAAGTAGGACTTACATGGTACTTAGGTTTTATGCTTGCCCTCTGCACGGGGGTGAATCTCATTCCAGCAGAATGCCACTGGAGTATAGCGAAAACTGAGCAGCAGTATAATCACCTAAGCCTGAAGGACATCCTTACTTTAAAAGTTTGTAGTCTGAAGTGTACATTTAAATTTATTTTATATATGTATTTATATTTACAGACAGGCATCTATATATAAAATGAATGTTTTGCCCCCGACAGTGCTGCGCAAATTAAATGCAGAAAACATTATCTGTATTATAATTAAAAAAAAAAATCCAAACCAGTTTCCCTTCCTCCTGAATGAAAATAATTTTCATCTTTTTAGCTAATAAGGCTTTGAAGAATTTCATTAGTACCACTATGTGCTATTTCAGTGCGTTTGCTCTTGACTGGTTATCACATCATTAATCGTTAACTTTTGCTGTAAAATAACTGCAATCTCCATGCCTTATAAAACCATTAATCTGAAGGAATCAATTCCTGACAGCCTTTTCTTTTTGCTGCTACCTGTGTGCGGAAGGCCAGCAGTCACGGGCAGCCGTCCCCTCGTCCGGCTGCCTTGGTGGAACAGGTCACTGCCTGCACTTGCTGGCTTGTTCAGCCATCACTGTCTTACCAACGTGCTGATGGACCAGCTCATAGCAGTGCTCACTAGCTCAGATGAAGTCGAGCACGGCTAGCTGAGGCAGTTTAGGGACGCGGGCTTAGTCAGGCTGCTTGTCAGCCAAAGCAAGCTAAGGAGTGTGAACCACTCCTTCTGCAGATCTGTGCACTGTCAGTCTGCAGCAGGAGGAGGATGACGAGTTGTTGGAGTCAACAACTTTTTTTCATTGGCACAGCTGGATTTGGGAGAGGATGTCTACACGCAGCCTCCTCTCACGTATTTGCATTTTATGCGCTGACAAATGCTTGATGGCAGCAGGAGACTACATCATATAATCACAGAGTCATTAAGGTTGGAAAGGACCTCTCATCAAGTCCAACCATCACCCCAACACCACCATGCCCACTAACCCATGTCCTGAACTGACATGTCTACGTATTTTTTGAACACTTCCAGTGATGGTGACTCCACCGCTTCCCTGGGCAGCCTCACTAAAAGGAACAAATTGTGTATTTCAGTAACTAGAATTAGGTTTATTAGGTTATGTTACTATCTATCTCAATGTGAATAAAGACAGAGGCTACTATGCCAAAGAAACTAAGTACCTTGGGTCAAATTGTGTATCCTTTTTTGTAGCGGTGAACTCACTTCAGTAAGCCTATTGCTTTAAAAAGACTGATTCTTCGTATTTATGCAAAGTTCGTTTTTAGTCATAACACTTACTACCGTGTATAGGAAGATGTCAAGTTTACACCCAGATTTTTTCTGAATAAATTGTTTATCTGAGCTGTTAGTTTCATTTTTAACCATGTTTTTCATTAGGCTCCTCATATGTTAGGATTCGCTTGCCAGATTAATGTCCCTGGACCTCTGCCTGGAAAGTGATTTACCTACCAAGAGGCCAGGAGACCATGGCTGAGTCAAGCTTTGTAGAATATGCCTATTTCTTCCCTCCAGGGCATCTGTACTGAGTTCATTTTAAGCCCCGTGAACCAAGGTTTTTCAGCCTACTGTAACTCCCACCAAAACTTGTTTGTGAGTATGAACTAAAACTTGATTTTTTAAAAAGACTTTTATCTTTGCTACTCCAAAACAACTTCCCCATCACAAAACAGGCATCACCAAATAGTCGTCTTCTTTCCTGATCATTCTTTCATTCATTCTTTCACATATGTGCACATATACAAAAAAAGAGAGAGAAAAAATGTTCCAGTTCAACTATAAAAATACTGTCTGGAAACATGAAGTTTTAGGGCAAAGCTGCAAATCTATAACCATTCAAAATAGGGACCTAGAAGGAAAATCTCGCCTATTGCTCGCGATAGTCTCTTTTAGGCTCCATTCCCCTCTTGATTTGTGAATTGTCAGACGTAAGCTTCTCAAAGAATCCCACAGAAAATATTTCATCTTTGGTAGTTTCTACACCCCCCTACTTTATATTGAAACATAACAATAATGAAGATTCATCTTCCTGTCCTTTTATCTGTGTCTCGCTCGCTTGCTTGTCTTTCCTCATTAGCTTTGATATCACAGTGCCATCTACTTGATCAACGGAGTCAGGTTCTTTTCCTTAGAAAATAGCTGTGCAGCTGTAACCCCGAAGAAATCGAAGGGCTGCTCTGTTTCTTAGCCAGTTCCCCCCTCCGCCGCACCTCCTAGCCCTTCCAAAGCAGCGCTACCCATAGATGTGCGCCCTTGGGGGCTGGCCTGGCTCCGAGCCTGTTTCACAGCCTGACACAACACCCCGGATGGACAGTGACGGACTCACTGGCGCTGCGAGGACAATCCAAGCCCTGCTGACCAAGGTCTCGGCATCCCCTCTGCTCCCTGGCCAGTGTTTCATTCGAGAGCCAGGTCCCTCTCTGTAGGCAGAAGCCGCCTCAGCCTTTTGTATGCATGAACCAGGGCAGAAGCTTTGTCTGGAGTAAGAAATCATCGCAGCAGTCGGAAGGGATAGCCTGATGGGTTGTGCCATCCCTTCTTAACAATATCCACAGCCTCGCCTGAGCCCCAGCAGGCATATGCTTTATTAATTTTTCCTACAAATATTTAGAAAAGAAACACTATAGACAGGGCTAACAGAAATTATCGCTGAGCACTTACTTCTAAAGACCTGTTTCTCTACAGGAATCACCAGTCTGGCAAGATCAACAGTAGGAGTGAAGGTGACACTGCCACGCTAAATAACTTTTCACCTACAAGACAGGCTTTTGTCTCTTTTTGTACTATTGGAAGGTGTTTGAAGTTTTTTTTCTATGTATATTTCAAAGTAATTTTGATTAATTCGTTGTGAAAAGTCAATGTGTAGACTCCAGTTTTACCTGTCCTTAAGCCTTCCCTTTATATTGCTTTTACCCTCACCCGTCACTCTGTTCTTACCTTACAGACGTAGCTGCAAACAGGTAGGATGTACTTACTAGCAACTTTCCAGTGCTCAAAGTCCTTGGTGGGCCTTACGCATGATTGTTCTTATCAAAGCCTCAACTTTTTGTCCCTCAGAAGACATCTTTGCTATGACTCGTGCATACAGGCAGAGTGACAAGAGACATGGGCTTGCTTTCTTACGCACCTAGGTTTCCTCCTGCGGAGGCGGGGAGCTGTAGAGATGTCTACGCTCTTCGCTGTCGTGCTCCTCCTGTGAAGAAGGACAGCCTTCTGCAGCAGTACCCTGCTACCTTTCTGCTTCTCCGCTGCCTGGCGAGTGTAATTGCTTTACGTGGGCAAAATTTGTGCTGGCTGGTGAAGTCGCTCTGCGGCTGCCTGTGGAGACTCTCCTTTTGCTTGATGGCTGTGCTGGCCATTGCAGTGAACAAACATGAAAACGGCAGTCCGGTGTCATTGCCGCAGGGCTCCAGCAGTGGTCCGTACCTCCACTCAAAGGGGACAGGCACGGTAATCAACCTGCACCAGCATTTTTCATATATGCTCTGGGATATTAAGTTATAAAGAAGTCTTCTGTAACAGCTATGAGGTATTACAAGAAACCAAATAACTGTTTGCTTACTTAATGACCAGCAGTCTTGATGGTACTCCCGGTTCATTTATGGCTCAGGACCGAGAGTTCGCATTGACTGTACAACAATAAGCTCTTACATGCGTCTAATACAGTTGCTTGGGAACACAATGCCAGTATTTTCCATGTTGGCACCAGCACCTGTTCTGTCTCTTAAGCAGGGTGGCTTCCGTGCAAATAACTCCTATGTGAGCACTTGCATCAACTAGATTCCAGTTTGCTTAGGAGAATTAAATGAGCATAACGTACAGAGGTTAAAGAGATTTTCGCATTAATTGTAAAAAGAACGTTTTGTCCATGTAAATGCCAAATACTCCCTCTTGTCTTACAGGTTAGTGACTTTGGTACTGCTTGATCATCAGTTGTTACTGGGGCCATAAGGAAGCAGGAGTAATTTGGCAATTGAGAGAGGGTTGCTCGTACTGTTGTGAGTCGAGTATTTCACATGCAGTTCTGACTGTGCTTTCTGTGGCATTTTGTTATAGTCGAGGTGAAGTACAGTAAACAGTAATAAGAGTTTATGGGGGCATCTCGCTCAAATACTGATTGTTTTTACATATTGCTCCTACTGACTGCACTGGCACAGCCCCAGTAGTGTAAAACAACCCTTGGATTTAACGTGATAATGGATAAACCAGGATGTGTCTCAAACCTCCCTCGCTCCAGAGGGGATAGGGAAGCCACCAGTCCTGAATGCATCCCCCTCACTTGGAGTGTTACGGAGGACATGCTATTTTCAACCTTTTCCGTGCTGAGTGGCACAGAGGAGATACTCTGTGGTTGCAGGAAGTACTCATCTTCATTTCCAAACTGCGGTGTAAGCTAGCTCTGGGCTCCTGGCTGCTTCAGAAATAATGCTGCTGGCTGAAGCCAGATAAGCCATTGCAAGCACAAAGGCAGCAGCAAACCACAGCCAGCTTTCCCCGCAACCATCCCCTTGCTGAACAAACATACGCCTTTTCACACCCAGCGACGGAGTCGAGGAGGAAGAGGAAGACAGCTGTTGCATGTGAGTAGATTGCTGTCGTAATAAACACCTGAACAAACTTTATTATATCCTATCTTGGCTGTAACTCTGCATGTGTGGCAGAGAGCCTACGAAGCCAAGCATGTTATAAAGTTTGTTATTCCAGCCGAAATGTATTCCCTAGTGCTTCCCCAAACCATCTTAATTTAAATAGATATAATGAAATGTCACATAAATGATGGAACCTGTGTCTTCTGAAAAGCATGACACCGTAAAATCCTGGCTGGGGGAAATACCTTCTCTGGGCAATGCTAGCTTCAGCAACCGTCAGCCCTTTGCCCCGCTGCTCACACGTGCCCCTGCGTCATCCCCTGCCTCATGCTGCCACAACTGCTTGGGTCGTAGCTGAATGAACGAAACAGGAGCGCAGATCCAGATGGAAAATAGCCCGGGGGAAAGCGGGGAGGGAGACAGTTTTTTGGCCAGATCAGTTCCTCCATCTCATCTCATCTCATCTCAAATGTGGGTGTTTACACCCTGAAGCAATAATGGGAACAGAATTAATCGGGGGAAGGGGGGTAGTCAGGGTGGTGACTGTTTAAACCAGTTTTACCACCATTGCTGAATGCCAAGCCATTACTTTGGGAAAAAAACAAAACAAATAACCCTCAGGAAGTCCCCAGTGTAAGGAAATGGGGTGGTTGATTTCCCTCAACTCCCACCTTAATCTGTTTACTCGTGGCTGGGGCTTTGATGCTTGTAACAAGGCTGTCACCAGTCAGTCCCTGCGTCCGCCTCTCCCGGCTGTCACCACTGCTCTGCCTTTCAAGGAACTTTTGTGGTCTGACTTGCAAAAGAGAGAGTTTCTTAGGGAATATCAAAGAGGAGGTGAGACGTAACACATGAATTGCCTACGTAATACGTGACTTCTCTGCGCGAGCACAAACTCTTCCCAGTATCTCCCTCACTGCTTTATTCCTCTGCCAGGCTGCGTGTTTGGGCTGGACACTTTGTGCAGCACTGGCACGGTGCTGCAATTTGACGCAGTAAATTGCTTAACAGTTTCATAACCTTTTCCTTTCACCGCTGGGTAGAAATGAGGAGCTTTGATCAGGAGGCTGCATCACAGGACCAGCTTCTTAAAGAAAAATAAAACTCAGAAACAAGGTTACACTACTACGTCGCATCCCCACTTGTTTTTTACTACGCCGTCCTTTGGGGACATAGCATGGCGACGCCAAAGCGTTGGCTTTAGCATTACCAGCGGATGGTGGCAGGACATTAGTTGCGTCCCCCCGGCAGATGCGGCAGCAACGAGCGCGTGTGCGACGGACGCCGATGAGGCTGCACGACGGGGCTCCCACCAGGCCCTTCCCAGGGCAGCGACGGCCGCAGGGGCTGGTGTCACAGCAGCGGCCGTGGTTGCTACTGATGGCTGTTGGGGCTCTTCCCAGGATGAGTCTGGTCCAAGCTTAGATGCCAGCAGCTCCTGCTGTTTTAACATGAGCTTGATTAGAGCGGCGCTGCGGAGGGTCGCCAGGCAGTGCCTGCGTGCCAGAGGCCATTGCTAACAGGCAGGAGTATAAGATCTCTTCCAGGGGCCGATCCAGAGGTGTGACAGGCAGGGCTTTTGCTGTCTGCTTCCTCGGCCATCGGTGATCTGTCGTGGCAGCCTCTGCGAGCAGGCTTTTGCGTCGCCTCTCTGTGCGTCGCATGAAGCAGGACACAGCCTCGCTTGAGACAAGCGTCAGCTCCACGCTGCTTCCCCCCTCCCGGCGCGGGGGTTGGGGGGTGTTCGTCTCCCTCCCAGTTTGTTTCTTCCCTGTCCAGGGGGATCCGTTTCCCTTCAAACCTGTAGATCAGGAGTTTCCAGCCTAAAGGCTACACCTCTCAGTGGGGTCGGGAGCCTGGCAAGTGCAAGCCAATACCGTAGGAGCTGGGGGCCTGACCAGGCTGCAGGTAAGGCACCAGCCCCAGGGAAGGGGAAGGAGCGAGGGCCGAGGGGGCGGCTGGCCTCCCCTTCCCGTTTGCCTTGCTCTCTGCCTGCCCGCTGCCCCGGCAGTACGGAGAGGGAAGGCATCCCGCGGGAGCGTGGCCATGCCCTGCCACACTCGGGCATCTCCTTGCCAAGCGCAGGGCAGGGGCCGCCCAGGGCAAAGCTGGGAGGATGCGACTCCGCTTCGGGGTGCAGAGCGTCCCCTGAAACAGGGCAAGCAGGCTGTGAATGGCTGCGGTTTTGGGGCTGGCTCTGAAACCGGCCCCGCCAGGCGTGCTTGCACATAAGGCAGGTGAATGCAAACACTGCCTGGGGCGTCAGCTTCCCGGGGGTGGAGCGCACAGCGCAGGTGGCACGGGGCTGAGCCCGGGGCCCTGCGGAGCCCGGGGAGCCCTGCTCCGAAACCAAGCCCGAGCAACCAGCCTTCACCTGGGTGGTGACTTCGGCTCCCCAAAAATCGAGCTTTTGCCTCCCCTGCCACCACCACCACCGAGCAAGGCTGGCCATGGCGAGCGTGGACTGTCCGGGGAAGGAAGGCATGGGGGGCAGGAGGAGGAATTTGACCCTGCTGAGGAACAAGCTGTACCTGGGGGAGAGGAGGAGGACGGAGCCCGTGGTGGAGGGCACCGCCGCCGGCGGGGACCATGGCGCCTTGAGGAGGAGTCAGTCTGACAGGACAGAGTACAGCCAGAAATTACAAGGTACGGGGAAGGCTTGCTTGGTGCCCCGCTGCCAGGGATGCTCTGGGCTGGGGCGGCATCTCAACGCCCTCCAGGCCGCAGCTGTGAGGTAAAGACGGGAATGGCAGTCTCTGCCCCACACACTTGCGGCCGGAGTGAGCCATTGCCCCGCTCTCACCCTGGCCTCCCGCACAGGACAGAGTACAGCCAGAAATTACAAGGTACGGGGAAGGCTTGCTTGGTGCCCCGCTGCCAGGGATGCTCTGGGCTGGGGCGGCATCTCAACGCCCTCCAGGCCGCAGCTGTGAGGTAAAGACGGGAATGGCAGTCTCTGCCCCACACACTTGCGGCCGGAGTGAGCCATTGCCCCGCTCTCACCCTGGCCTCCCGCTTCCAGGGTGTGAAATGCTTCTCTTAATTTTTCTAAATAATGTTGAGTAGACAGGGTGCAAAATGCGATTGAAGGTTTTGGTGTGTTCCCGCAAAATGCGTGTGCAACCGGGATCTTTCCCGTTCGTCACCAGGAAACGTTAGCAATACCAACAGTAAGGTGAAAATATGATGGCTCCATCCTATCTGTCTTTGGTTGCCACATCCAGTGGGGTATATGCCAGCTAATTAGAAGCATCACGGGCATTTTTTCCTTTCGGTTAAAAATACCAGGATCTATAATGTGTTTATCTGTTGCTCAGATTGTACAAGCCTGGACTGAAGTACGTCCAAATACATGTCTTGATGGATATGCTGATTCAAATGATACCATGATGGAAAGGGTTTCTTTTCAAATAACCAAACTGCATCTGGACCAGAAATTGGCAAATTATGGCAGTATTGGGCCTGTCAATCAAAAATTAAATGCGATGCCACAAATTGAAGAAAGGTATGGAGAATGTGTATAGCTATTTCCAGCAGGGCTCTGGAACACAAACAAATTTCTGTGGGTTTCCAGGGTCTTGAACAACAGAGTCTCATCACAAATGTGGTGTTTGAGTATTATTATAATATGAGCTATTATTAGTGTATTGCTAATAGTGATATGACTACCTAGTGACAGTCACTCTTGTGGCAATAATCCTTTATGGAGAAATAAAATAGGAAAATGCTTTGGATTGCCGTATTATGGTTTTGATGCACTTAATTAGGAAGTAGCATTCCTTCAGAGAGACAATAAAAGCAGAAAATAAAATAATAAACCTGAAAATAATAGGATTTATATGGGGACTGCATACAGTGAAAACAACAGAGCGGTAAAAAAAATCATAGACTATGCTGTTCCCTCCTCATGATAGCTAATCAATGAGAAGATGAAGAATTGTCAGTTAAGGCAGGCACACGCTGCAGGGGTGTTTCAGGATACAAGCACGGGTCGCTATGGCTGGGCAGGCAAGCTCCTGGCACACGTCCCACCAAAACAGCAGGTTTCTACCCACGAAGGGGGTTGCCCAGGTGAGGTCAAGGTTAGCAGAGCAGTATCCAGCAAAAAGTATGAGACATTTCTGTCCCATGTCAGGTGTATTCATGCCATGAACGTCTCTTGCTTAAAATCTGGAGCAAAGGAGATGGGGAAGCCTAGGTAGTCATGGCAGAGCATGAGGTTATACGCTTATGGCAGGGGGCCAAAGGGGCGGGTAAAGAGCAGTATCCAGCAAAAAGTATGAGACATTTCTGTCCCGTGTCAGAAATTCATGCCATGAACGTCTCTTGCTTAAAATCTGGAGCAAAGGAGATGGGGAAGCCTAGGTAGTCATGGCAGAGCATGAGGTTATACGCTTATGGCAGCGATCCAAGGAGACGGTTAATCCAGCTTTACGGCTCCTGCCACCAGCTGAGACTGCTGCGGCCACCTATTGCAAAGCATCGGTCTGGTATCGTCTCACTCTGCTTGCTCACGTTCGTTCCAGGAGAACAGTGATGGGTTAACAAGGTACCTGCAGGCTTTATATTGGATTACAAGCTGCCTGTCCTCAGACTGAAAATATAAAATCAGCAGAAATTCCTATGAAATGTATTTACGGTCTCGAGAAAGAAATAGTTGTGTGCCAAGGCCTGATCTGGATCAAATTTTCGTGACCTAGATGTGCCTGGATCTGATAACGATCCCAGATCCCAGACCTGATGGGTTATCTGCCAGTGCTGATGATGTGCTACGATTGTACACCTTTATGTTCTTTATTTTTCTCACTAGTGCTTGGATGTGAGGCAGCTTACTCCAAGGTGAGGGAAGTGGTTTTGTGGGCACACAGCTTTTGAGTTCTCCATTCTTGGTAAGAAAACCCAACAGATCTGTTGGTCTGTTGCATATCACCAGGTCAGGACTCTCTGATCACCCTAGAATGGTAAATGCTTTGCACAAAGATACAACTGGTAATAATTTGCATTTGCTTCCCATATGAATTGGAAGAAGTGTTTACCTGCCCCACCCTTCTATAGTCCCCCGTTAATACGTTTTCTGACAGGCAGTCTGCAGAGCTGTGGTTGATATTAGCAGGGATAGGGATGTGTAAGACAGGAGTAAACCCTGCAGAAGGGAATCCCCATGAGCAGGGCTGGGAAGCCAAGAGTCAGAGGCTGCAAGACCCCCATCCCTGCTAGAGGCAGGCAATCCAGGCAGAGCACGGGGACCAAGCAGTCTTTATATCGCAGTGGCTACGCCAGCGTTGCAGCATATCCACGCAAGCTGAGGCACGGGCGAGACACCTCTCAAAGGCCCTTCCAGTCCTCTGCGTTCTGTATATGGTTCCTCGAGCAGAAACCAGGCTTTTGCCCCCCCAGCCATTTCCAGCAGCTCTGAAGTATATGCTCAAAGTGCAGGTCAACATGCTAGAAATATAGGTCCCCAAATAAAATCCTATAAACAAACAGAAAAAAACCCCAAACCCAAAAAAGTGAGCAAGCAGTCAGGCATAAAACCTCCTGAGAAGTCAGTTTGTGCTCTTGAGTTTCTCTTAAGTTTTGCTGTTTCATACAGAACCCAAAATGTTTTCTATGAAGAGCGAGAAAGGGGAGCCTATCACCCAGATCTCCAGGGTGATCAGGGCGGTTTGCTCTACAAACATGAGCACAATAGCATTGTCAAAGGTGCAAACCTCTGCAAGTGTTTTTCACTTTAAAATTAAGGATTCATTAAAACCACAAGAAAGCATTTTCATTGTTAATTATTATACTAGACACATCTATTCAATACCTTATCTGGTGTGAATGGCCATGCAACACCTCCTAGCTTTACCCTTCTTAAAAAGGCAACAAGATGCAAAGTAACCATTATATTCTCAAAGACCTTGGCAAGCACTAGTGCATCTATTTCAATTCACCCTGTGAGATAACCAAATGCCTGCAGCCCCATTTTAGATAGGGGAAAATAAGGTGATTGCTATCAAATGTTAGGTTCCTGATACATCCATGCAGTCATCCAGAACTCAGGTTGTAGCTGCATTCTTGGATGAGTCCAGAAATACCTTGATCAAGCCATATTTATATATATATTTCTTCCCTAGTCCTCCACCAACTGGACAGAAGCATCATTTTTCTAAAGAGAGAAGAATAGGGTTAAGGAAGATATATTCACTAGCATTTGTGGTGGATGCAGAAATAATATCAAGGGTCATTATAAGAGCTAAGACACAGCTCCTGTGATATTTCTATGCAGTGCTCTGTTCTACATTCACTAGAAAATCCTGCATATATATCCTTTCAAGAGGAACGAAGAACTTGCTACTATCCTTAAGCAATGGCTCAACATGGTATTTAGCAGCTCTGTTTTCAAATGTATTATCCGTAGCTGTTTAGCTGGTAGGAGTTGGTCTCTCTTCTATGGTGAAAATCCATCAGTAGCAGCTGTAAAAGTAACTATATTAATATCTATGTATTGCATTAATGTTGGGATCAGTCTTTGAATTAACCTAAAGCTACCATTCTGTGAGTACCTGTGTATTTTGGCAACAGGAGTTTGCTTGATGTAGTTACTGGGACACTGAATGTCTGCAAGATCAGGGCAGATTAAGGCACAGTGTATCATGGGGATAGATGCTATCAACCAAAAAGGGCAGACCATGAAAAGGAAATTAAAACATAGTTCACTGTCTGTTAGGTTTTGGACAGATTGTTGGTTTTTGTTAACAATCATGTACCAAACTTGTGGTTGGTATGAAAAATGAGCTATAGAAAATGGTGAGTTTTCCAGAAGGAATCAGAAATCACATTTGCAGTGTTCAGTGAGACAATACATGCTTTGAAAATACTCCTTGCCTTACAAATCTATTACGTATTAACTCCCTTGTATCTTTAGCTGTGAATGGGTCAACTGCACTGTTAAATGACTTGCACGTGCTTCAATTTTAAATACATCCGTGACATACCTGTAATAGGTACAGTGACTCTGATCACACAGCTATCACAATCCTTTGCCTCAGAGCTCGCATCTGAACCCCGAATTTTACGTTTTGCCTGTGTCTGATGCAGTTATGAGAAATAACCACCACCAGAAATGCCGCAGAAACCTGTGAAATTATAAAAATTCCTGGAAAGATGCTGCCCCTTGGTATACAAAAGCCCAGCTAGAGGCAACTCATCTACCCGCACGCCATCACAAGCAGGGCACCTTCCTCCATCCCATCCTCCTCCCTTGCCTGCAGAGGACACCGCTTTCTCCTGCGTGGGCTGCCCATGCACACAGCTTCTTGGCACCTCCTGCCAGGAGCAAAGATCCTCCACGCCTCTCCCCAGTTCCTTGTTTGCTTTGCACTACACTTACTGATTAACTTTCTACGGACTACAATGCAGATAATATGCTATTTCACTGCAAAATGTATAGACCTTTGGAATGGCTGGTTGGCTGAAGTACAGTAAGGAGTAGGAGTCCGGATCATTTCCTGAAGTGCAGGAGATGGCTTGATGAAAATACCTCCCTGTGCCCTGTGATGAGAAATCACAATCTAACAAATACTTTTATTTTCTCCTGTGCAAATTTAAGCTCAGAGGATATAATTCTGTTAACTTGTGCTGCAATAAAGCTGGAGTTACTCCTTGAACTTATTGCAGTGGCAGCCAGGTTGGGAAGTGAGCTCATCTTTTCAGAGCAGAACCCATTTTGTGCTGCTGTGTTTGCACAGCACTTAGCACTATCAAATCCCGCCGCCTGGCTTTAGGACTCTTAGGAGCTGCTGCAGCATAACTAGTAAGAGCAGCTGGGGGAAGAGAGCGAAGACTGGGACCCAAGGAGGTTTACAGACCCTTCTCTGAGCATATTAGCAAACAGTGTATTAGTTGGGATACTTTGCATTGTGGGTCACACAACTCACGGTTCGTACAGCTAATCCATGGCAAATCTTCAGGTGCGTGTGTCCCCGGGCGAGGGGTTCAGACGCAGCGCTTCCTCGGTCCTTACTTTATTAACTCACTGCCACAGGAGTGGTATATTTATACTGGTATAGAGCACACTGGAAAGGTTTATTTGTACGTATCGGCGCTAACAATAAGGGCATTCTTCTGTCACCTGATGATAAGCTTTCTTCCCCTCCGCTGCGGTTGCATGGGATCTCTCTGTAGTCCTGTCAGCACACATATAATTAGAGCGGTCTGCTGTCAAGGAATTGAAGAAAGAACTTGTGTGTTGAATGTAAATATTTTCCGTACCTTATGGAACAAAAAAATGATCAAAGGTTGAATGACCTAATTGCAAAGAAGTCTCTGATGCAGATTTTATGAGCGAACCTGTTGCCTGGGAAGACTGGTGCAAGGTCGTTCTGGTCCTGCGGTCTTCTCCTCCTGTGTTCAGGAAAGTGGCTTTTCGCATGTGTATCTCGCAGCCCATGTGCAACGAGCCCGCTCCTGAACAGTGCTGCTGTTGTATGCGTCTGTCAGTAAAGGAGAAAAAGGCGTTTTCCACAACCCTCTCCCAATCCTTTTATAGTTCAATGCCCAACCCGGTGTTCAGCGGGTCTGATTCGCACCATGTTTGCACTGTTTTGTTGCACTGTAATAACCCTGTAACGACACCCGTATGAAGTGGTCCCTCACAAGGGGAGGGGGATCTGGCGTAAAACTCCTTGTGTGTTAGCTCCCGCGGTGCCCCTCTCCTCCCGCACGCAGCAGGACACTCCATCCTTTCCCACTGCTTGTCCCGTTTCAGGCTCCCTCGCTGCCGAGGGTCCCAGTGCCCCGCAGCCTCCACAGCACCCGCTCTGGAAGCAGGGGTGTAAGGGGCAGAGCCGGGGCCGCTGTGCGAGGGGACATGTCGGGGGGGAGAGGGAAGCTGCCACAGCAGCAGTCTCTGAACTTGGCTGCCTGGGTTTCATTCCCAAATCCAGCTGATAAAAGTCCGTGTACCTTCCCGTGTGTAATCTCTGGGTTATCTGAGGGTGCAGGCTATCTGAGGACTTGCTTTCACAGAGGAATAATTTTATCTAGGGTGATGTGAGACTCAGGTTTCACACGTGAAAACACACAGTAATGCTGTAATTTGTTTGCTACACCTCGATAACTTATGCCTTCACTGCTCCCTTGGGCCAGGCAAAATCCCTGTATCTGCACAGCACGAGTGCAGAACTTGCGTTTCCTTTGGCATCCTCCAAATGATGCCTAAGTAATGAAAAGGCCTGTTACTCACTCTGTGCACTGACACTGCTGTACTTTTTGCTGCGTTCTGTGCCAGTACCTTCACTTCCGAATGGAAAGCATTAGATGGGGAGAAACCTGGGTCCTGGCCCCAAGGGCAAACATAATATCCAACCTGAGCATCTTACCTGGGAGGAAGGATGGATAGAGCAGACCTCTTGGAGATGCTTACTCTCTAGGTGGGAAAACCAGGGAAATTTGCACACATAGATCTTGCAAACCTGCTCTGGCTGCTCCTCCAGTTGCTCGCTGTGGATCCCCAGTACCTCCCCTGGGCCTAGAAGAAAGCTGCTGCATTTGCCCATTGCGGGCTCTGTTCCTCCATGCTCTCACTGCATTGCTGGACGTCTCCATCTGGGGGATATTTTTAGACTTGACACTTGCAAGAAACTGTTTTTGTAAGACATGGGGCTGCTTTGTCCATGTCATCACACAGTGAACCTCTTGTTTCATGCAACTAGAGACATGTACTTCAATGCACAGCTGGAAAACCAAAGTCAGCACCTTCTTCTCGAAAGCAAAATCCTCCAGAAAGGCAACTCCTGTAGATAACTGACATCGCAAAGCAAAAATTGCAAACACTACCTTCTACTTTCCATTTTTATGCTTACTAAAAGTACCAATTACTTTTTTGTAAACTGGTCTTAAGACGTAGCTGTCTAATAAACCATTCAACAGACTTTTTTCTTTTTCTTAAACCTGGCATGTCTGAGGACAAATAAGCCAAATTTTTACTGTGACGGTTAATCCTCAGCAATGTATCTTCCTGCTAATCCTCTCTCTCTCGAACCGTTCCAGGGCTGGTACACGTTACCAGGTAGAAACGAGTCTGCTTATATTCCAGATATGCACTTGCTGTTTGTGCATTTATTAAACTTTTATTTACTCCACAAGGATTTCAGCAAGCTACTCGTGTTGTCAAACTGGTCAAAAGCAGTCAGCTGAACATGAAATCACAGTTTTTGGCTGTAATCATCACTTCAGGATCTTGCTGTTGCATTCTATAGAGACAGACATGTCTGAAATGAAAAAGTGAAGGTATTGAGTGAAAGTGGAAAATTATATTACTTTTAACAAAAGGATACATTTATTAAAAAGCATGTTTTCTATATGGAAACAGCATCTACCTGATACTTCTCACGGTTATTTCTTCCTGTTGAGAATAGTTTTTATTTCCTGGCATTATTATCTATCATGCAATAAGGATAATAGATGAGCCCTGACATAATTCAAGAATCAAATTTGATCAGGGCGATCTAATGACACAAACTGAAAGAACAGCCTCTCGAGGGATTGCAACTTCAAGCCTGAAGTCAGTTACAGTGACTTTGTTTTGCTCATATAATGCCCTCCCCTGCCACTAATATAAAAGATTAGAAAGTTCTTTTGCACAGCATCTTGCGTTTACCTTCAAATTCTATGTGATATCATAACAGTGCTGCATCTGGGATGAAACGACACTTCTGAGATCTTCCAGGACATCTGGTCCTCTCTGCACTTTCTCAGGAGTCACCCTGAACTCTCACGTACAGTCACAGACACGCAAACATTTTCACACCCAATCTCAAGAAAAATGCCGATTTTGGTGTAGAACTGGAATGGAAACGGATTGTTCATGTGGTTCCTTGTGAGACTGCAAGCGTGGTTACATACTGCAAGTTTTTAGGGGGAAAAGTACCTGCCATTTTAGCACATAAGCAGCAAGCAAGTCGGTCTCATTCTGCAACCCTAGCAGAAAATTTCTCAGAGGGAGCTGTGGAGTGGTGCTGGTACCAGTTTTGCTCTCCTCCTCACTAAAGAGCTGGCGGAGGAGCTTGCCAAGCCACTCTCCATCATTTATCAGCAGTCCTGGTTAACAGGGGAGGTCCCAGACAACTGGAGGCTTGCCAATGTGACACCCACCTACAAGAAAGTCCAGAAGGAGGATCCATGGAACTACAGGCCTGCCAGCCTGACCTCGGTACTGGGGAAGATTATGGAGCGGTTGGTCTTGAGGGTGCTCACAGGGCATCTGCAGGACAACCAAGGGATCAGGCCCAGCCAGCATGGGTTCATGAAAGGCAGGTCCTGCTTGACCAAGCTGATTTCCTTCTGTGACCAGGTGACCTGCCTTGTGGATGAGGGAAAGGCTGTGGACATTGTCTACCTGGACTTTAGTAAAGCCTTTGACAGCGTCTCCCACAGCATTCTCCTGGAGCAACTGGTGGCTTGTGGCTTCGACAGGTGTACTCTTCGCTGGGTAAAGAACTGGCTGGATGGCTGAGCTCAGAGTTATTGTGAATGGTGTTAAATCCAGTTGTTGGCCAGTCGCAAGTGGTGTTCCTCAGGGCTCAGTTTTGGGGCCGGTCTTATTTTAATACCTTCATCGACGATCTGGATGAGGGGATCGAG
>NW_010538767.1:0-21678 GCF_000687285.1 Phaethon lepturus
AGAAGCCCTAATTCATATGTGACCATTCTCAAGTCCTTCCATGGTTTCTTACACATCAGTAACTCTTGTGCCTTTGCTGTTTCATCATTCTCCATCCCCTACCTCCACTGTGATGGCAGACCAAAGGACATCACTAGAACACCGTCCCTCAGAAATTTGTGTGCAGCCCCCAGGCTTATCTCTAGTGAGCCTGGTTTTCTCTCTTTCCTCCTTCAAATCTAGATTAAAGCTCTTTCAATGAGCCCTGCTAACTCCTGTGCAAAGATCCTTTTCCCCCTTTGAGACAGGTGTACCCTGTCTGTTGCCAGCAGGCCTGCTGTCATGTAAACTTACCCATGGTCAAAAACCCTAAAATTCTGCCAGTGATACCAGGCTCGGAGCCAGGTATTGATCTGTTGGCTCTTCCTGTTTCTTCCCTCATCATTCCCTGTAACTGGAAGGACAGAGGAGTTACATTACCTGTGCTCCTGATCCCTTAACCAGTCATCTCAAGGCCCTGAAGTCTCTCTTGATTAGCCTTTGTTTTTTTATTGCAAATTTGTCACTGCTTGCATGAAAAATCAATAATGGATAATAATCTGAGGGCCATACCAGGGTAGGAGATTCTTGTAGTTGTGAACTTACTGCAACTGGAGAGTTATGCAGTAGTAACTGGAAATTACTGCAAATGGAGAATTATGTAGGGATCATTACCATAAATTCTCTCCCAGTCTCTCACAATTTGCAGGTTAGGAATTTCCTGGGTCAAGATATAAGGAACCTTAGTGGACTATTTTTTAGGAAATTTTCTGTTACTTTTTCATTTCATGTAGATTTTTACTGTGAAAAGTCTCCTCTAGCAGTAAGTTCCACAACTACAATAATTTCTTTCATTCATTTTGAACTTGCCTTGCTGTTGTTGAATTTAATTTACCCCTTGCTCTTGAATTGACAAAATGTGCCAATTTACGTTCAACATACACTTACAACACCAAAGAATCACATTATTTCCTCCATTATTTTTGTCCTTTCCTCCTCCCTGATTTAAAGCCTTTTTATTTATTCTTTTTTGCAATTATGATCATGGACAAGTGAAACTATGAAACCAGGAGTAAAAGATTCTGGCATGATTAGCCCACCAAAACTTCAGTCTGAAAGGTAATATGGTCAACCTGTATAAATGTACTAGGAATTTAAATGCCAGAGAAAGATAGTTTTGCTACATAAAAGAATGGATATGAACTATGAATGTGAATAGCTGGAAATAAATAAAAGGCTTTCTTACTATGACAGTTTTTTGAAAGGATCTTCTAACTAGAGCAGATACAAATAACCCACAAAACCCTAAACAACCCCAGACAAACACCTTTTAAAATAAAAATTAATATGGTCGTGAAAGGGGTAATATGCTGTGGTGCCTAATCTACATTGCAGTCATCTAAATATTTAAATTAGGGAATATTTTGTAATGTTAATTTTGTATAATCTGCATTAATAATATTGTTATTGCTGCTTCTACAAATAATCTGCTGTTAGTCTGTTTCTGTATCACTAAAAACACATGATCCCTGAAGCTACTGGAGGATGAAGACACATTTGTAGAGATATTCAGATTTCCATTGCTTATAAAAGAGTTGCTCTGCAAGTAAATGGAAGATTTCACCTTTCAAGTATGTCAATTTGGCATTTCTTATGAGCTTTAAACTCAACTAAGGAGAAAGAATAAAACCAGTAAATAAAACAAAGTGATAAAAGTTCTTCTTGAGTTTTATGCAAGACATAAAAAGGATCAAAAAGTACTTAGTGTCTGTATTTTGTTTGTTCCAGTATCCTCAGATTTAGTCCAAACATACTCTTTAATGGTTTTTGGGGGAGGAAAAATCAGCTCTGGTTTATAGCCTTCACTGGCAACTTTGAGCCTGAAGGAAATTTTTACAGCTGAGTTATAAACTCCTAAATATCAGCATTTATAATGGCAAAGTTGACAGGCCTTTAATTTCAACACTAGCCAGCATCAGTATAATAACTTGAAAAAGATAATAATTTCAATGAGGTCAAATCCAAGTTAAAAAATGTGCCTGGATCTTGCTAGCCCACAAGCATGCATATAGCCTTAATTGCACCCTCACCTAATTTAGGACTGCCTAAAAAATATAGTATTTTAATTTTTCAACTATATCATTATTCCCAAATATTTCCATGTCCTGACATTTTCTGGCCAGACTATAGTCAAAATGCTGAATGTGGGGGTTTTTTTATGTAATCTTGACTGCTTGGTTTTGGATCTCCAACAGTTTTTTCTTCTGCTTCCTCTTTGTATAAATAGAGCATATGGTAATTTATTGAGTAATTAAGAGTTATAAAACATGTAAGTCACACACACATTGAGTCATAAAAACTCTCTCTTCTTTACTACATCATATGACATAATCTTATTGATGTTACTGCCATTTTTCCTCCTACAGCTCCCACACAACTTTCTTGCTTCCCCCTCATTTCATCACCTCCAGGGTAGCTAGCTTGAAAGCACCTTGGGTGAGGCAATGCCCTGTCTGGCTTTTGAACAATTGTAATGCCCTTCTGAGTACTGGCAAAAATAGCAAATATAATTCATACTAAAAACCTCTAGACCTCTAAGATCAAGACATGCCCTCCTCTCCAAGATCCAGAGAAGTTTTCCTAGCTGTCCCTAACCATAAGAAACCTTCTTCTCAGCCTACAAAATAATTCTCAGACCTACTTTGAATCTCTTTGTACATTGTTCTAGGGAATGGATTACTTTTATGGAGTCCCAGTATACTCAATTAGGAATGACATCCCTTTGATTATGGACTGCCTTGATGCTACCTGACTCAGCTATGCAAAGGTAAAATGCAGATAAATCTTTTTGTTATAACTATCCCAAATACACAAAGAAGCTTCATCTACTTGTGAAAGGCATATGTGAGTAAATGTTACAAAACCGTGCCTAGTTTACCTATACAAAGATCTTATTTAAAAGGTACATTTTCCTGCATGTATTCAGCTTCTTGTATAAAACTTCCTGGTCTCTGTAGTCAAGGACTCTTCCTCTGTCTCACTCCACATTTCCAGTTGTATTTATCAAAGGATATACACAACATTCATATCAAAGTAGGCCAGAGAGTGAGTTTTATCACCTGACATGTATTGTCCATGCTGTTTACCTGGTAGCTTACTGCATCCATTTGCTATTTGCCAGGAAAATGTATATACCAGAGGTTAGCCTTATCCCATGTGGATCTGCCAACACCATTTGGTCTCACCTCCCTAAAAATCGCTACCTGCCCTTTTTTATTTATATATGTAGACATAAGCAAAGATAATCATACCAGCCATTATGGCCAATCTCTCTCTTAGGCTCCTGTTGTGAGTTTCCATCCACTTGCTGTGTCTCTCCTTCAAAGCCAATTCAACTTTTACCACTTCAGGAGACAGTATTAATTCTTTTTCGGGTAAGTCACGGCATATCTCATCTCACTGAAGATGTGCATATTGCTTTCCAAGTACAGGTGTCACATCCTATGCACATTAGATCTATTAAAGGTTCTTTGACTCAAATTAGTTAAAATGCATGATTTTGTGTGAAGTTGTGGTGGTGCATTCCTCTCCCACCCCTCCTCCTGGGCTGCTCTACGACCTGATGAATTCAGTCGCCTGTCAAGCCTTGGCCTTTGTGCGGTTGAGAGCCCCTTGACTGTACCAAGCACTCTTGTGTAGCTAAGGTGGGTGATGGCATTCACTGTATGAGGAATGCCTTTGTTTGACTACAGTGAGGAACAAGAACAGCACCAACTAATCATCTCCTGACAGCCCTGGAATGACCGGTACTAATGTTACTGGAGACTTGAGAAATTACCTGTCTGGTTTGTGGCCAGGATGGAAGTTCTGATTGACTGATGCCTACAGTCAATCATTTCCTGACCCTATAAGCAGTGATTCCAAGTGAGGCCCTTTGAGCTCTCCTGGACTGCAATGGGCTGGGACCAGCATCTCCAGCTGAGTGCAACACCTCTCAGAGCTTGTGAACTTTTAAGTTCGCAATAAGTTGGGCGAACTGTTGCCGAAGACTGGCATGGGACCTGGGCTGAAATCCCCACTCCTTGAGGCTCAACCCTCACCTGCTGAGAAATGTAAAAGCGTTCGACGTGAGTATTTCACTGGACTCAAGGGGACTTTTTAACAGGTATTTTCTATTTATATATATATATCTTTCTTTCCATCTCTTTATATATTTTTATGTTTAAATCTATACCTGTGTGGGCGTAATTTGAGAACCTTGTTAAGTCTTTAACTAAGTTGTTGTGTTATTAAGCTTATTTAGAAAACTATATAACTTGTGATTTACCTTAATAGTGTTAATCACAAGTGATAAATCACATCATCCTGATTCTGATTCAGTTTTTCTGACTCTGTGTAAATCATTCCTCCTGATCCATGTGCAAATCATTCTATCCCAATTCTATTTCGATTTCTTTCTTTGTATGCTTTTTCCATGTTGAATAAGTAATAGAGTAGACCTTGCCATTGAATTCTGTTAAGTCACACTTTTTACAAATTGGTATTAAAATCATTTGCTTTATAGTATTTTTGGCAGTGATTCTTTGAGCAGCCTAAACAACTTATTCATGACAGAAAGTGTCCCTACTTACTGCACATTCTGTTTTGTATCTGAAATAACTGAGAAATTAATGTATACACAATAGCTCTTGTTTTAAATCAAGCACAAAAATAATTATTATTTTTTTATATCTAACATCTTTATGTGACTGATATCCAAAATTTATCTTCATGGAAAACAAAAAAATAATCATAAACAATAAATAGGAATACAGACTAAACCTTACTGCCCTGAAAGTCAATGACAAAACTTCTCTTGATTGTAGTCACAAATTAACTACCCATTGTACTTTTTCAAGAAAAAGATATTATCTTTGTTCTGTTTCATAAGCAAAGTCATTGTTTGTGTTCACTTTGACCCATGAAATCACTTGGATTTGATCAGCCAACAGAAATAGGACTGCAGACCATTAAAATAGACCTTGGAAAATATACTGGAAGCACATAGAAGAACACAAATTGAAATTTAGAGATGGATACTGTTTACCTCAAAAATAAATGCCCATCTCACACATAGACATCATATGCCCACAGAATAAACACTGGTTATCCAAAGCTGGTATAAAGCTACCTTGCATAGTCAATTGTAAAATTGCCGTTCATGTGCTAACATGTCTGAGAACATTTAATCAGAAGCAAACTTGAAAGATGAATAATTCACAATCCAAAGAACTAAAACAATGGAAACACCTGACATTACTGTTAATATTTTTTTCTCCTTTTCCCTTATTTTCTTGTGTGGTTTTTTTTTATGCTAGTTTGTGGACAGGGTTTTTTTTGGTTGTTTGTTTCGTTCTGTAGTGTTTCTGTTTGGGTTCTTTTTTTGTTGAGGGTTTTCTTTTTCTTTTTCTGGAAGTTTTCTTTCTAATTCAAATCTTTCCACAAAGATGCAGATATTGAATAGTCATGCTGGGGTAAGTGGAAGTTTATAATGCTCTTCTTAAAAAGCTTTTCAGCATTCAAACAATTCATCAGAAGGCTTTAAAGTTACCAGAACTACCTGCTCTTATAACCTTTGTCATTCTGGTTTGATGCTTGGAGGGAAGGTATCTGGTTTGAAAAAGCTAAAGTGTATATCAACTTCTTACACAGTTTGTCAGTTGTATTTGTTGGTAATGGTTACAGTGGTGAGCAGAATGATTTTTGCTATTTTTTTAAATGATTTTTTTAAATTGTAATACATATAACAGGGAAATTCCAGTTCGTTACTAAGACAGTTTAGATAGTTTAGAATAGATCTAGACTTCAATCAAGTCAGATGGAAACTAGTAGTAATAATATATTAGAATTTTTTTATGTTGGGTGAGACCAGCAGTAAGACAATCAGACAACAAAATAAGAATCTGGACTAGAACAAAAGTTGAGAATTAGGCTACATAATGTTTCCCCCTCTGCAGTTGGTGAATGAAAAGTTAGATTCATTTGCTTTGAGAGAACCAGCTCCGATGTCCATACGATTTAGGTGAGCATTTAAGAAATGGAACAAATTCTTCAGTGGCATAAACCTAAACTGTTGGAATTGATGGACCCGTGTAAATTTAAGACATTGTAAAATTTTATTCATAAGGACATTCTTTTTAAGGTTGACTATTTTTCTACTCATGCAATCACTTGTTATTAAGAATTACAAAAACCTTCTATATTTTACAAAAAAATTGGACCTCAAAACCTTAAGCTTTTTTGCTACTCAGGATACCTTTCAAAGATGTTGTTTTATAAATAGAAACTAAATATTAAAGAAGATTATGAAATAACAATGGCAAAGTTATTGACTGAAGAATTGTACTCTCCAATGTAAATCTCTTTTGAATAAACAGATTAAGGAAATCAGATACGTATGCCTTTGTCTTAGATTCAGGTAAAGTTAAAAATACACAGTCAAGTCATTTTAACTTTCAGCACTTTTATTTTTATAACAGGACTATTTTAAGCATAAAAAAAAAGAGCAAAGAACCTTTGAAAAATTTTAGGAAATTTCTATGATATTACGAACTCGTGTGTAGTGTATGTTCTCTCCATCTACAGAACAGATATGCCTGCTCAGATAATGCATATTTTTAAGATAAGAGAATTGCCAGTAGATAGCAGAATGTGGTTAATGAATCTGTGATTCTTACCCATAAACAGTAAAGCAAATTTGATTTTCTTTTACCTTTCTGGGTATTATGTACTAATTTAAAAATGTCTGTTCTACAGTTTGTTCCTGGTTTTCCTTCCATGCCTTCCCGACATTCCAATGCATTTAAACAAAAAAACCACCCAAACAAGCAAACAGAAACCCCAGATAAACAGATCATAAATATCTGTGTGTTCTTATCTGGAGTATTTTTTTTTTTATTAGTTTCTAGTCAAGTACTTATTTATCTAGAAGAATGGAACATGTGAACTGAATTCTTCCTTATCAAGGAATCACATTTTTCATTACAAACCTATTGGAAGTAAGAAAGAATAAAATAAACTAAATACATATTTTGCAATCACACATATTTGTACCTTCAACTGGCATCAATAGGATTATTCCATCTTGCAAAACCTTGACAGGAAAGTATATGTACTGAAGACATTATTAACAAGAGTAAACATGAAGATGCCAGTGGTCACTTCTGTTCATCAAACACCATTCCTACATCCTTAGTTGATACTGGGCAATTTCTGTTGCTGTCAATCTATCACTTTTCAAGTGTAATAAACACACATTTAGAAAATGAAAAAAGCATTTAGAAAATTCTTGCTGAAAATGGCAACTGCACTAAGCAAAAACCTCCACGACCTTTGGCTAACATTTTCCATAGTACAAGTTTTCTTCTCACTAAGAGAAATAAATATAGACTTTAATCTAGAAACACTTCAAAACAGCCAGCTGTTGGTTTGTACTGTCTCCATAGCAGCTGTTCATACCTAAATAACTTCTTAAACCATGGACAGCATCTCAACTTTGAGCATATAGCCCACAATTTCAATCTAAAAATTTAATATTTTCATACTATTTTAATACAGTCCTTTTGTGACACAGAATACTACGTTGTAAGTATTAATGTAAGTTACAATGAAAAGGGAAATTTATGGATTTTTAATTTTTTTTTTTTATAAATAGAAGGTGATACAGGAGGACAAAGATGTCTCTAACATATTCAAGTTCAGACCAAAGACAAGCAACAACTCAAATATTTGTGTTTGCAACTTTAGCAAAATTATGGGATAGGACTTGAATTATTCAGCTCCTGTCACATCTTACCAATTGTTACAATCTATTTATATATCATATCACAATTTACTACCTACCTCTATTGGAATGAATCTCGCATTGGTGAGAAAACTGTTATAACATGATGACCTGAGCCAACTGCTAGAACACATCTGAAACAATGGATGCAAAACTCTGATCACTATTCATCACGATGCAGAAGAGATACTAGGAGTCTTGGAAAGGGGAACATCACTGGTGGGACACCATTTGGATGGTCTTCAACAGCAACTGAGTACTGAACCAGATGCTACATGCCATAGTAATGTTCAGAGTAATCCCTGGCCAGTTCTCTTTCCCAGGCTGCACACTGATGCTGTCTGGCAAATTGCTAACTGGCCTAGGCCAAAACTGTGCCAGAAAGTATGCTGGTCAATGCTAATCCTTGTTTCTGTTTGGTTTACGGTATCGACATAGCTTAAGAAAGTTGTAGCAATGTTTTTATCTGTGTAAAATGACTTCTAACTCATGTCCTTGGGAAACAGATCTTTCATGTATCTAAATATTTGTTGACCACCTTCTAACAAAAAAGACCTTGACATTTCAAGAAAACACTTCAGTCATACTCGTTTGGTATATGAAGCTTGTAGGAGCTCCTGATTTACTGTTACATTTTAAATTGAGTGCAGCTTACATGTAAGAGGTAGTAAACAAAAGTACCTCACGCCAGCTAAAAGTAGAGTCTAATGGGAACTATCTTTCCTTTTTTTCATTCTTGCAAAATAGACTCGGATATGAACTGTGTAGAAGCAACTAATCATAAAAAGTGTGCTGGGAAGACTTCCAGAAGACATTCTGGCAGTGACCTGTCTCCTATTCAAACTACACAAAAATCTGCAGGGGATGGCCTGAGCTATCTCTGGCATTTATGGACCCTGAAGAGCTTTGAGACATACATAAGGAGGAACCTAATCCTGATGGGCTTAAAATCTCAACAACCAAAAAGCAGTATGTAAGCCTCCGTCACATCTCTGCAGTCCAAATACATACGGCAAGTTTTCTAAGCTGCATTTGATGAAAAGTAAACTGAACATTTCTTACACTTCCTTTTTCTTTTCCAGTAAAAAGGTAAAAACAAAAATAAAGTTTTATTCTGTGGCAAAATGGAATACATTGTAATTAGAAGTACAAACAGAAGAGTTTATTTTTTAAATATCTTGCCAAATGCACTTATTTTTTTGGACCACACTTAAAAATAAATAAATAAATAATAAGAAAGAATTTACTACTGATGTATGTCATTATAGCTCCATCTCTAAGTTTCACTGCTAAACTTTTACTTGTATGAAGGTCAGAAAGTTAGAAATTTCTAATGAAGACAGTTTTGAATTATTTGGGCTATCAGCTACCACTGTATGTTCAGAGTACCTTCTCAATATTGCTAGAGGTTTAGTAACTGGTGATTGCAGAATGTCTTTAGTGCCAAAAAATGGAGATACTTTTTTTTTGCTAAAATAAATCAGAAAGGGTCATGTCTTACACTTATATAAATTGTTGTAGCTCAGTTAAAGTCAATGCATCTTAAGCATATTATACAAGCATGGAATTTCATCCAGTTTGTTTCTTCATTTCATTGACAAAAACCCTTCAAAGTAAGGAAAAAGAAACTTTAATGAATTGTTTAAAAAAAAAAAGACAAACAACAAAACCCAAACTTATTTAGTGTTTTCTTGAGTGCAAAGCACATTTAAAGCCTACTGCATGTTTGATAGCCAATTGAACACAAAATTTATGCATGAATTTTGCTTTAAAGCAGGCATATAACTTCTCTACTGAATTGCAACTAAAGGAATGCAGTGCTTATTCCAAGCAAGGATATGATTATTATTTTCTAACACCTAAAAGGCATTTTATGCGTTACGCTTTGCAGACCTAACAGGGTTTTTATTTTAAATAACAGACTTTCTCTTTTTCTTTTTTTTTTAATTTGTGTGTTGTCATATCTGAAAGCAATTAGTCAATGAATTCTTAGCTGTGAAAGTTAAGTAAATATTGTGGTCAAAAGAATGCCTCCAATTTAAGCATTCAGAATCAGATCTTAGTTACTGAATCTGATTTTATTTGAGCTCATAGTGCAGTATCAAGATCTACATTACACTCAGTTATACTTATTTATAGTTACTGGTTAGTCATTTACATTTGTAGTTGATCAACAATTTGATTCATCAATCTTAAAATGTATTTGCACACCAAACAACAGACAAACAAATACAATACTTGGGTCAATATATAATTAACTGAAAATGAACATAAAAGAAAACAAGTTTTTTCATCTATGCCTGGGATTATATTGCATGGGTTCATACTTGGGATTATTCCTATTTATAAGAGTTTGTAAAACCTCATGAGATTTGAGCCCAAATGTATGCATTTTCCCCAACCCCCATCTCACATGATATTGTTTATTTGAAATAATTAATATAATATTCAGATTATGGTAAATTTTGTACTGTTATTTTTATATAAAACATAAAACATATTTGAAGATGATTTATCAAGATTATGATAAAGTGGTAAAAAGAGATTAAAAAATATTAACTTGTCTAATACAAACTGGAAATGCAGCCACAAGTTGTCTGTAATAAATATTAATTGATTACAATTTATATTTTTGGTCTTCTTCCTGGAGACTCCAAGCTATTAATCTGACTTGAACATAGCCAGAATACTATAACTATTCCTGGTCACTAAAAACCTTAAGGAGAATTCAAATCTCTTAGAATAAATGTAATAGCTTTATCAACCTTAAAGCAGGGAGTAAGGCAGAGAGGGAAAGGAAAAAAAACAAAACATAAAAAAATGGATTACTTATGTTTACTGTTTTTTCATAAAAACCTGTTGTGCTTGAATTTGATTTATGTATCTCTTCACCTTTTTAAGGTGATGAGAATGTGTATTGTTTACAGTGCTGCTAATGTAGAGTTGGATGCAACATTTTCTGAAAGTTAAAGTGATGTATATCAAACAAATGGCTACCTATTGTTATTATTGCAGATGATACTATATACAGTGTTCATATTACAGACTATTTTAAACCCTACTGAGTCACTATCAAAAGTCAAAATGCCCTCCTTGGTTTGCAGTCCTCGGTATCTCTAGTAGACTGGAGATGTCCGAAATAACGAAGTACCTAGTTCTGATCTCATAGACTCTCTTTTACCTCCTCAGCCATAGAAGTTCACCAGTGACAATGGAATGACCTATACAAGCATCTCAAACTCAGAGTTCTTCCTTTTCAGCAATGTTTTCTCTTTCCCCTTTAATGGCTTTTAACTGATGTTATATATTTTACAGTATCTTTGTCTAACCTAGCTTTTTATGTCTCAAGGTTCTCAAACTTAAAAAAGGCAACCAAATTATAAAAATAATAGTAAACTGAGTTTATTGAAAGATTTGGAGTTGGATTTTTTTCTGGGTTTTTTTTTGTTGTTTGGGGGTTTTTTTAATTAAGATTTTCATAAAGGTTTCCACTCTGAAAAAACATGATCAATTGTATCTACTGTATAGTGAAACTAAATGTTATCTTTACCTACCTTTTCCTATTTTGTATCTGCGAATTTCTTGCAAGCAGCTGTCATTTTATCTATCTCACACATTTTTAATTTTTTTTTTAATATGAGTGAAAAGTACAGTACCTCACTGCACACTTAGCAGCCTGGTCTCTGTTTCTTTTTGTTCACAGACATTTAAACAGTAAGTTCAGACCTGTACTTGATACCAACATTCAGCAAAAGTCTGCTTTCATTACCTATACAAAGAAGAAGGAGGATGGGATGTTCTCTCCGATAAAACCTGAGAGAACAATACAGATGAAAGAGCACAGGTATCACAAAGTATTCAGGGATTAGGTGCAGATTCCCAGAGGAAATGACGATGTACAGCAGCAAGCCTCCTGTGCTCACTCTGGGATGCTGAGAGACGCTGGCTCCAGCTACAGCAGTCAGGTAACTAAATTCTTCCTGTCAAGCGTGAGGTGAGTGCAACACCTCCGGAGGGGGGGAATCTGAAGGAAAACAAGATGTTATCAGGAAACAGCTGAAAAGAGATCTACATGAAATCCAGATTTTTCCCAAGGGATAACCATGGTGTTATCAACATTAACTTCGCTCACTTAATTTTTTTTTTTTTTTTAAAAACCCTCAACTTGCATGTTTAAATCTGCCCCATGCAGCACTAAGCAAGCCCCCACCAGACCCATCCACTGGGTTGTGTTCCTGTTCCCCTGGGCTGTGGCAGGACTGGCTGTGTAAGGGCCTTGTGCCAGGCTGGGGTGACTGACCTGTTACCTCTTCTCATTATGAAGCTCTCCCACAACTCCTGGAAGCTTCAAGAGGCATCCCAAGAAAGGCAGGATGCCTCCTAAGTCTTCTGCAGTGCACCATAAGTGTGTAATGAGCCATTTCTCACTAGAAAGTCTAAATGCAGTTAATGAGATTTCCTCTCAATATAGGCTTCAAGAAGTACATTGCTCTTGGTAAAGAGATATGTTGAAATGGGAGGTGGTGATAGAGAAACTTTGAAAAGTGTAGAATGAAAAGAAACCCCAACATTTGAACATCTAAGGCGTTAACTGAGTAGAAAAACTTCAATCTTTTATAATCCAGACAGGAATTCTTTTCATGTTTAACTTGCCAGATTAATTTTAGGTTTTGTCTCATACAATGAGATCTGGTTTTTCTGATATGTGAATGGACTAACTTTGCTCCTAGCATGTGTTGTCCTGTTAGTAGAGAACACATATACTCATGTTCTTCTGAAGAACAATGAAAAATTGTGACAGTTTTTGCCAATTTTTTTAAGATTCCAGCCTAACAATTAATTATAAAGGCTCATGTTCAACACCCCTATGCATATTAATTACAATGACAATGGTTTTAAAGAATCTGGAAAAATGTGTCACAGGGAGGTTGCCTTCAGAATCATTAAACGTGAATCATCCTTGGGTGCCTACTCAAATGCAATTAGTGGAATGTAGTTAGCATCTAATTATAATATCCTGTATGAAAATCTTGACTGCCTTTTGCCATATTCTAGCCAAAATGTGGCAGCAAGTACCCCAAATCTTAAGAGACTTTCCTTTTGTCCAAAGCAAGCACATTGTAGCCTTCAAAAATATGCTTGCTTGCTTGGATTTAAAACTTACTGTTTTCTTGCTATTATCTGAGGAAACAGTGGGTGATAGCAAGAATCCAAAATGGTTAAGTAAATAATTACTAGAGTAAAGCGATAAGCACACCCTAGCAATGAGACAGTGACATGAAGTCAGCCGGTGAAAGAGACCACCACGTAGGTGTCACTGTGGAGACAGATCATAGTGTTATATTACTGCCTGCCTAAGGGAAGTCCTTCTTGTGAGGCAACTTAATAAGTAGTATAAAATATACTAAGAACAAGATCAATCTAGTGAGTGCAAAAGTGTTTAAAATATAAATAAGGTTCTTTGATGGGTTTGGATAATTTTATCTAATAAATCAGCCATGCTGTTGGTTTCTCACCTCGCTGAGACAGGGTGAAGGAATACAAAATCAGTTTGAAGGTAATTAGAAGAAATGGTAAAGGTGAGAAAACATGGCAGATAATAATGAGAAAAGTGAAAATATATTTTAAAAACCCACTTATTTGATTACTTCCATTAAACTGAAGTCTTAAAGAGCATAGTTTAATAAATGTTCTCTAGATTATATGTGGGAAAACAGAGAACATCCTGCTAAAATGAAAACATCATATTTTCAGATAATGAAGAACTGCAATTCCATTCAAATGAAAATAAAAATGTTTTCTCACAAACCTGCATTTAAGTGTATAAACATCTAGCTCCCCATTCTTAGAATCTGGCTTGTGGCTTTGGTTCTCATTGCTGCTAGGTTGAGGATTTTGGGGAGGGTTATTTGTTTGTTTGTCTGACTTAGCTATCACTATGTCAGCACAATGCATACTCTGTATTTTATACACTTATAAGTTTTAAGTGTTAATGGTAATGGTAATTTAGAAAAGTGTTCATTTTTCTTATAAATTTAGGAACCAGCATAAACCTGGAGTTTATACACTAGTAGCTTAGGTTACCTTTTTCTGAATAAAAGAAATTTCTTCTGTTAATGGTTAATAAGCAGAATTAGTACTTAATCTGATGTAGTCTGTGTTAGATTAAAACATTAATATAAAAAAATATATTTTTATACCATCTTCCTCCTTTTAATTTCCTTACAATTTTTAGAATGTTACTAAACAATTTAATGAAGCATTATAACATGGATGTTTTGTACAGCTTCTATTTTCCAAAGATAAGAAAGGGCAGTTGTTATGAAAAATAAAGCAACACTGACTATTGTGATATATTTTAAAGTGATTATATTTAATTACATTTAATTTGCATAGTTAAAACACTTTTGCTCATTACAATAATGAATAACAAGAGGCTGTGTAACATACTTCAATTATATCCTGTACGTGTAATTAAATCAACTCTGAGCATTTAAATTCAGATGAAAGCTATTTGCTTTCAAAAGTAATAGTTAATCTGTCTGTCTGTCTGATAGTAAGGTTTGCAACTCTATGCAAATTTTAGAAAATGTTATCTTCTGAATTGTTTTACAAACACCTTGTTTTCAGATTACTCTTTTCTTTGTAGCTAGTACCTTCCTAAATTGCCAAAAGGGCACAAAATCAATAAGCATGTATGCATCTTTAAGACTATTATACATGACCAGCTGTTCTATATTTTCAGTGCCCACTCAGATGCAAACTTAAGGAATAGTGCAAAAGGCATTAGAAAAAGCATGATGCTGTTTTAAATATAGTATGGGTACGACTCATGATATGTCAACTATTATTATATCAGCATATGGTTGCCAAATTCTAATTTCAGAAAAGTGTTATATGGTAAATAGATAATGAAGGAAATTACTTTCCTCCATTCCCCATGTCCCTTTTGATTATAAAAGATTTATTTCTTTTACTTTGTTCTCTGGAACTTATATTCAAATATAGAAACTGCCATGGCCTTTGTGGCCTAAAAGACTATACTACCAGAACAGTGGAAGCAGAATTTTAATGCCATCTTAAGATTTTCTAGAAACTCGAGTTCTGTGTATTTTACGGACAATCCAGTGAGAAAAATAACTCTTCTTTTAGTCCTCAGTCCAGTGCTTCCCTTTCAAATCTGAGTTTGCCAGACTGTAAATACTTTTTGGACATGCTTTAACAACTTGATGAAAATTGTGATATAATTTCTTCACAGGTGGTCAAATTAAGTTTGGGGAGGTTCTTCTCAAAAGGTGCATACAAAGTCAAGCCTGATGGTTACTGACACTGAGAGGAGAATGTTGCTGTGGTCTGAGACCATAAGAGCTATGTAGCCATCCAGTTTCTGCCAGAGTCCTCTGCTGAGTCCCAGCCATTTCTGTGTAGTGGAAGGGGATGCTGGTGGTACCAAGGAAAACAAAGCATACTTCTCGTATGGGCAGCTGTCCCTGGAAGACTCATAGAGAAAACGAAAAGAGTCCATTACTAAACAGGGATCTTATTACATATCTTAGCAGCTAAGAGACAGCACATCACAGACAGCTAGTATTTTTTTGAAATAATACAAAAGCCTTTTCTGAAGGGATGTAACATTTTCCATTACTAGTTTTCATAACTTCTTCATACATAGGTTTGAACAGCTCAGAAAATTTCTTCCATTGGTTTGTTAAAGAATGCACGTGTCGTTTGTTTCTTCTGTGGTGAACCTGAATTAATCTTGTAGATGTTTTTAGTTTTTCTTTAGAGTTTGATGCAAATGATGAATAAATAGCAGGTTTCCAATTGCACATATTAGATATGCTCTGACATAATAGCATTAACCTGGAAAATAATGTTATTAGCATTACATAATGTCAGTATGTTTAAGTAGTATGGCTCCAAGCTCCCGTGATTTTTCATTATTAACGTTCTGCTAAAATAATTGTGTCTGGTAGCAAACAATTCTCCATTCAGCAGATGTTTCTCTGTGTTGGCCAAAATGAACAACTTATAAATAGAATGGCACATCACCATGAACCAGCTATAACCCAAATTGCTGTGAGCTGTTTGTTAATGCTACAGTGCCTGAAGGAAAATTAAGAACCTCTGTCAAGACTCAGCTTTGAGGACTTAAATACCAATTTTTCTCACAGAATGTCACTGGACCCTGGCAGACACTGTCATTCAATTCCTTGACCTCTTTGGGGAGTTAAGTTGGGAGATAAATTTCAATGATGCCACCATCTCTATCTTCCTGCCAACACTGAAAATCACCTCAGCTCTGAAATCCAGACTAAGGTCAAAAGAGAGAAAAATACTAAACTTTGTCTTTGAGCACTTCACTATAATTACCTGCAGCTACAATATCAACCATGCTGCATTTTCTGAGGACGCTGATACAGATCTGCTGCGCTCAATATTCAGTTTTAGCTGTATCTTTTATATTTGTACACTCAAATCACTAGCACACCAGTCAAATTGTGATAGAACTTTGAGCAAAAGAAAACAACAAAATGGCAATTACCTGCTATGTCCACGCTAGGTCTATGACTCCTGATCTTAGAGTAATCTTTTGAGATGTGTTCATGATCTAGTTCTCCCTTGCAAATCTTGCTTCAGAAATGACAGAGAGAATACAAGGTCGTGTTCAGTCCTGAGAAGCTGAAAGTAAATAAACTAGACTCATAACTGACCTCACTGCAGGCCTCTACAGTCTTGACTGAACTTTTCTGAGAATGAAAACAAGGCAATACCAACATAGCATTTTATTAGAAAATACTGTTCTGGACTAAATATCTTGAATTTTATTTCCATATTATTAGCATGAATTCCTAAAAGATTCAGATTTTTGTCTGAATTGTTAGTCATACTGTTTTCACAGAATCACAGAATCACAGAATCACTAGGTTGGAAAGGAGCTTCAAGATCATCAAGTCCAACCATTAATCCAGTGCCACCATGTCCCCTAGACCATGTCCTGAAGTGCCACATCCACACGTTCTTTGAACACTTCCAGAGATGGCGACTCAATGAGCTCCCGGGGCAGCCTGTTCCAATACCTGACCACCCTCTCGGTGAAGAAATTTTTCCCGATATCCAGTCTAAACCTCCCCTGGCGCACCTTGAGGCCATTGCCTCTTGTCCTATCTCTAGTTACTTGGGAGAAGAGACCAACGCCCACCTCACCACAACCCCCTTTCAGGTAGTTGTAGAGAGCAATAAGGTCTCCTCTCAGCCTCCTCTTCTCCAGACTAAACAACCCCAGTTCCCTCAGCCGCTCCTCATCAGACTTGTGCTCCAGACCCCTCACCAGCTTCGTTGCCCTTCTCTGGACACGCTCCAGCACCTCAACATCCTTCTTGTAGTGAGGGGCCCAAAACTGAACACAGGATTCAAGCTGCGGCCTCACCAGTGCCGAGTACAGGGGCAACATACATACATACAACATACTGTATGTCTGGAAAGTTTCATTAAAATCAGCAGTAATAACAGTTTTATATTAAAAAGATGTTAATACAAAAAGAAAACAAACAAGCAAAGAAGCATACTATTAATAATTCAAAGGGTTAAAACAGGGATTAAAACCAGAACAAGTGTTGACTGGACAGAAAAAATTCCCAAAGGTCACTTCTAGCTTCTTTGCGAGAAGCTCTTATTTCAATTGGTTTGCTTTTAAGACCCATTAAAATGTTTGTAAGGACCATGGTTTTGGACCAGATCTTTTAAAGGTGTAGCATAACCTTTGAAATTGATAAGGATACTAAGAAAAGATCGACACACAGATAATATATTTGGACAGAAAGAGAAATTTCAATGGCTACTTCAGAAGCAGGATAATAATATGATAGCCACTTTAACCACTATAAATTTAAACCACATGATATTAGTTTACTCCATTTAAGCAAGTTATAAAAATCTATTACTTAATATACTGTTAAACAATAATAAGCTGCAGAGAAAAAAAAGGACATGTAAAACATGGGCATGAATTTATTCCTCACTTACTCCAGATTATATGTCATTGTACCAAATGAAGTGGGTGCATTAATTACCCACATTTCATCCACCTCCTGCATCTCAAGCGTGATAATCCACTGTTGCTTTGGTTGTTAGAAATGACAATATTTGTTTACGGTCCTCATGGTAGTCTGTTACTGTTAAACCCGTCACCCTGAATCCAATTTGTGCAATGTCTTGCTTGAAGTTATTTCCCATTTAATGACAATCAAGTGTATTGACATATATATCTTATCAGTGTTTTGGAACAATGGACATTATTTTTCATTTTTATATAATGGGCTCCTAATCTTCCATATGATATTTGAAGATCCACACCACTCTTCAGACATTAATATGTGGCACTTGAAAAACCAAAAGGCTTTTTAATGCCACAAAATTTGACCCTTTGCAAATAGTGTTTGTTTCTACTCCTACCCTAATCCTAAAATTTAATTCTTAGGTCTAAGTAGGCAGAAGAATGATGTAACTCAGTTTCAAACTTCTCAAATCAAACAGGTTCATTTTAATAGAAATTCCACAATAATCCCCAACCCTTAAGATTTTCTAGAATTGTCCCATAATATCTAAATGTATTCCATGTAAACTGGAACAATAGCCAATTAAAACAATCTCATGACAAACCCCACTAACAGTTGGGTTTGTAACAAAAATGTTGATAGACACGTCAAGCTAAATGAAGACTGAATCTATGTTTAAACACAGATGTGTCTGAAAATGATCGTAAAATCATAGAATAGTTTGGGTTGGAACAGACTTTTTAAAGTCATCTAGCCCAACCCTCCGGCAACCAGCAGGGACATCTTCATCTTTCATCTTTCATCTTCATGATAAAAGCTTGTCATCAGAAAATGGATAACTGTTGGCTTTATCTCACTTTATTGTGTTGCTGATTTTTTCTTCATTTGGAATCAGACCTTGTAACATATTTTGAAGAAGATTTCCAGTCCTTTCAGTACTAAACACAACCTTTCAGCCTAAGAAGGCAGTAGCTAACTTTACTGGGGTTTAGATCAGTCTCTGAATTCTAACCTTCCCCATGGTAATGAGAACTCAGGCATAGTTTCAGAAAAATAACTGGCTAAAAATGAACCATTGAAGGTAGTCACAAGCTTTTTTTGAAAAGTGGTGTCAATGTTTAGGGGAGAGGTAGTTAGAAACATGTGTTTATCTGTAATTAAAATGTTTATCTATATGGAAAAACTGTGGCTATATTATATAATATATATTATATTGTTATTTATATGTTATGTTATGTTATGTTATGTTATGTTATGTTATGTTATATTAATTGTATTGTATTGTATTGTATGATATGATATGATATCTACAAACACGCTAAATGGCTTGAAACGGCAAAATATCCAATACTAGGGGGGAAAAAAGAAGTAAAATACAAGTTTCCAGTAGTCCAGAATAAAAACTGCCATGGATTTTGTGAATCAGGATACAGAAGCCTGTAAGTCAAAGTAGGGCAATAAATTTCATCAAAGAAAATAATTAAGAAACATTGACATTTTTCTGCTTCACAAGTTCTTTATGAGTGTCTTGGAATATTTGAGGTTGTTTTCCTAATTATCTACTGAGTAATGCCAGCAAATAATTTCTGGCCATAAATCACTCATGAGTAGCTCATTATGTTTAGCTGATAGTCACAACCCAAGATATGCTAATTAATTTTGATTGGATATGTAGGATTGTTGGTGATTACAGGACTTGAGAACTTCCCTGTTTGTCTGTCTTTGTCCAAACGGTTAGAAGATAGCACAGTTGTTTTCCACTGTGAAAAAAATCATGAAGGCTCTTTTGAAAGTCAGAATAAGGTCATAATAAGCTGCCTAAAATTATGAAAGAGTAACAATATTCTAGATCTTTCTGTAGAGTGAGTAAGGCTAACTCAATAACTTACTCTGCTTCACTCTAGAAAAATTTTATGGGAATATGAAGGAATCAGTATATTGATTCTCTATCTTTCATCTAGCTACAGTTCTATGTGTATGATTAGAAGAGGGCTTGGAGGGTTGAATCTGAGCACATCTCAGGTGTACTCAAAAATTTGAGATATACAGCCTTCTGAAAATGTGTAACGGTGATCTCCTAGAGCAATTCTGGGAGATGCAATCTATTAAGAACGGGAGAGCTTCAAGGAAGAATGGAGGTCTTCCCCGGACTTCTCTCTCACTCTTCACATAACTTCAGATTGCTAGGACAATGACCAGGACCTTTTAGTCTTTGAACTGAAATTAATCATGGCTTGTTTACATGGTTAAGTACTTCCACAAGTACTTAACAAGACTTAAGTACTGGAGTATTTAAAAGGGGACAACTGTTCCTCTGCTCTCGAACCCATTAGACTGCTAATCAAGCCCATCTATTCTTCTTTACAGCTCATACCTCCTTCCCAACTCACCCCTAGGCACTGCTAAGCAAACCTTATCGGTTCACCCTTGCAACTTTAGATCTGACCTTCTGGTTCAACCAGGATGACTGTGAGCCAGTGAAGTTCTACATAACAGTATGTATACACTAGTGGTTTAGTTTAGATCAGGTGTATGCTTAGGAAGCAAACCACCTGATCACGTCTACTTACTGTGTTTTCTTTACATCACGGAGAGGTCTTGGAGCTCATGAACTAGATTCTTTTAACATAAAACACAACTGAAAAATGCATTCCAGGAGTGTACCTGATCTACTCCAGGCACAAATGGGAATGCACTCTGTGGCACTGGCTGGACTAGATCTGCCCTGGAAAAAAACACCCTGAAATAGTGAGTAGACTATGGATTTGGGGTCCTCAGTACCAATTATTTTACTCTATAGATCCACTATGTTTATAATTCCTTTTTATTGTAGCAACAATTTGTAGTGTCTACATGTGTCTATCTGGCCTTTTTTTTTTTTTGGCCACAGTAAGACCTTTCAGCTTGTTTTAATCCATTCCTGGTCTAAAGTCACAACTATTTATAACAGAAGCAGTGAATCTTCCCTGTATTTTTACCTGTATAGGCATCAGAATTTCTCCAGTAAGACAACAGATCTATTTCTGATTAGATAGCAAAAGGGGCATGTTTCAAATCTGGTAAACAGAGGACTAGCAGGCATCAGCTGAGTTTTCTGAGAATATTCTAGGAAACAGAATGACCTTTCTTTTTCTGTCTTTAAGTGCGTAAAACTAGAAAAACGACCTTCAAAGTGATCAAATTGAATCTGCTTGGAACTTAGTAGATGTGCACCTTAGGTTTTTTAAACTTCACTGGAATTGGTATGTCAGCTCATAAACCAAAACCAAGAAACAATGATTTGCATCATTCTAAACTTGCCATTTCATAAGCAGCATTCTCATTATTATTGGTCTTTAGTTTTACAGTGTGTTTTTAAGGAAAAAAAAATTTCAGCATTAATACACCTTTGAACAAAACTCAGAAGACGCTAGTGTTTTGGTCAAATTCAACAGTGAGAAATAAATAGAAGAATGGCACATGAGCATACCTGTACTCAGAAGAAGAGATCATAGAATCACTGAATCAAAAATCATAGAAACATAGATTCTTTGGGTTAAAAAGGACCTTTGAAAGTCATCTAGCCCAACTCTCCTGCAATAAGCAGGAACATCTTCAACGAGATCAGATGGCTCAGGGCCCTGTCCAACCTGACCTGGAATGTTTCTGGGGATAGAAACCCTCTTGGGGCAACCTGTTCCACTGTTTCTCCACCGTCACTGTCAAAAATGTCTTCCTTAGAGCTAGTTGAAATCTATGCTCTTTTAGTATAAAACCATTACCCCTTGTCTGATTGCTACA
>NW_010538768.1:0-617 GCF_000687285.1 Phaethon lepturus
AGCACCTTCCAGCACCGCCTCGGCGTTAAGCGGCTGGCCTGGGAAGGCAGCTGCCGATAGCTGGTCGCAGGAGAGGAAAGGAGAGGGTGGTGGCACGGAAAACGCTGTCACCTTTCTCCAGGTTTCCTCATCTCGAGAGTCAGCACTTTATCATATCGCTGGCGGAAACTATTTACGGGCTCCTTAATTAGCCTGTGGTCTCGGGCAGTTCCTGTGCTGACTGCTAGATGGGTCTGGGCGATACCACAGGGTTCGTTTGGTCAGACGGACAAAGTTTTCGTGTAAACCACAGCAGAACGCGTGTGTTTGCCCGACTGCCGGGCGGCAGGGGCAGACAGCATTTCTTTGTGCGGCGGCCTGAGGAAGCGACAGGCTCCAGATGAGCTGGGTTTCAGCAGGTCTCACCTCTGAAGCGCTTCTCCGCTCCTGACCCGCGGTGCCCCGTGCCACGGAGGGTGGGAGGACGGGAATTGCTTCTTGGAGGAAAGTCGCTCAGTGTCTGAAACAACCGTTCCAGGTTTTGCCTCCCGCGTCCTGCTGCATAGCTCACGGCCGGCACAGCTGGGGTCTCCCTCTTTTTCCTCAACCTGAACTCTCACAAAAGCTTTTTTTTTTTT
>NW_010538768.1:731-5533 GCF_000687285.1 Phaethon lepturus
CACCACCACGGCAGCTCCACCTCAGCTGCATCTGGGCTCCCGGCCACGGCACTGGGGGACCGAGGGTTGGAGAAGGACCTTTCATCTGTTTCATGCCAATAGTAGAGCCTGACCTAAAGCTTTTAATCACTTGCTAAACTTATTGTTACATTAGGTAGTGAATTCAGCTGTTTACTCAGCTGAGAAACCTGCTTTTCAGCTGGGAAACCTAGCTGCTTGCCCCCGTGTGCACGCCAAACCCCAAGCAAATCCGAGCTACAGTTCCTGAGTTAGAAGGGGATCCAAAATCAGAGGCTGGGGGACTTCTCTTTGCTGCTCCCCTCCCCAGGGGTGTGCCCCCCAATCCTTATTCAACACCCCCCACCTTTTGCTCACACCTCCGTAGGGATGGCTCCCAGGCTGATCCTGCCTGGAGCAGGGTGCCACCTCCTCCCCCTCCGAGCCCCCCAGCACCCTCCCTCCTGCCCCCCCCAAATCCTCCAGCTGCCATGAATATGCATCGTGTAACTTGGGGCTTTTCCTTATGCGCAAGGGTGCCCCTGAATACACATCTGCATCGGCTGTTAGGCATTAAAAAGCAGTTGTACAGAAGTTATGTGCACCCATTTGAATATAGTAATGTATGACAGGGAATTTTTTCTCCCACAAGTGTCCAGAAAAGAGTGATCTGGGACTGCCTGTTGCTGATTTTTCTCATCTTTACTCCCACATATGCAGCGGAGCCTTTCACAGGCCGTAACAACTGGGAATAGATTTCTGAAGAAGTTTCAATTAAGAATATTTTCCTGTGCTTAAGCAGGCATTTGACAGTGTAATTCTTAAATATACTTTATTGCTATTAAATTTAATACCCGTGAAAGATTATATATTTGCTTCATTGCAAGTCTGGCAGGATTAGGAGAGTAGTGTCTGCCTAGTGTTTTTAAAATATCAAATGCTAACAAAGCCCCAAGCAAGAAACCTTTTCTAAGGACCGCAAGATGCCAAGGGTCCGGGTAATTGTACCGTGCCAGGAAAGCTGACGGCGTGCCCTTTGGGGACCTCCGCATTTCAGCTGCCGAAGCACACGGTGATAGAGACACAGTCACTGCAGAAATCCTCTCTGCACCCAAATACTCCAAATTCTGCTCCCTGGCAGCCTAAAACTGCTGGCTTCAACCCAGGCAGCCAGCTGGGGAAGCAGGAACTCGCACCCCTTCATGGGATGAAGAATTCTAGGATTTGGGATTGAAACGGTATTTGCAATATTCACATCACAAGTAATTGTTCATGAAGATCTCCCTCTTTCTCAGATATACACGTGGAATGAAACACATCCGTTCCCCTAGTCCTGAAAGTACAGCTTCGTAGTGGCGATGTTAAATCCTCGTTAGAGCAGGAGGTGCAGCCCGGGACGGGATGAGCCAGGCGCGCTGGGACCTTGCTGGCGTGGCGAGGAGAGGGGCACAAGGCCCTTTGAAGGATCTGTCTCTTTAAAAAGGCTCCTCAGTTTCTCAAAAGAGGCTGAAAGTCAATATTGTTTGCTCTAATTAATGGCCTCTTCAGCTCAGGCACCAGCCTTAGGCAAATCCACCCCAAAAACCCCCTGGAATAAACACCACCACTTTGATGATAGCGTATGAGGTGACTTGCCTTTCGTTACAGTAAATTGGCATGTGGGAAGAGCAAACCAGCCTCACCGCTTCCCCGCTCCCTCCGGAAAGCTCCCGCGCAGGCGTGGGATCCTCCGCCCTCCATCTTCAAGGAAACTGGGACCGTGCCCTGCGAGTCGGAGCCCGTCACTGCCAGGCTCTGAAGGGCCTGTAAGCACCACGTATAGGTACGACGCAGGGGCAGAGAAGTGTAGTTTTGATTCAGCTGCTATTAGGGTGACTCTGGCATTTATAGCGATTAATTAGCTCTGGATATTTCCAGGCATAAGGAATCTGTAGAAAAAAAAACACGTGAGCTACAGCAATGGGTTTTTACAATATTATTATTATTATTATTACTGTGTTTTACTTTTTACAGCTAATGAGTATTTGCCCCCGGGGTAGGAAGGCTGCGGGTGCGACAGCAAAGCATCACCTCCCAGTAGGTATCGGATGGACACGGAGAGGGTTCACCCATCCGGCAAGATGCGATGGCCAGGAATCCCCCGAAAGCTCATTTTCTGCTACAAAGGGGAAAGAAGAGATTAGAAAACAAAAATTACTCTAAGAGTTGTATTCAAAACTCCGGCAGCAGATTTAAATGTAAACTCCAATTACTTCTTCACTCCACAGCTCAGCTCAAATTCCTCGTAACTGTTTCCTTTACATCAAAGACACAGAAACTTGAAATAAAAATAATAATCAAAGCAGCAAACAAATCTTGAAGCAAATACGGCTTCTTAAAGCAGTGAGGGAGCCAGGTCTGTCTTCATTTGCCTAAGGAGAGCCCAAAGACAGAGCCTTGCAGTTGCTTACGAAAAGATGGGGTCACAAGGGAAGGCTCTTGGCTAAATTCTCCGCCCCAAAACCCACAGCTGGGCGCAGGTGAGCCTGGTTTACAGCCGTGCTTCCAAACCAAGCCGCCTGCACTGAAAAAGAGCTGGGGGCACGAGAGGGACGCCGGCTAGCCCCGCGGCCAGCAGGGCAGAGCGTCTGCCAGGGCCTGGGAAAGGGGTCAGAGAACTTGCCGGGGTCCCAGTGGCCGAACTTCACCCACAGCTACCCAGCCCTAATGAGCCTGATGGGAAACATGATTTTTCATGAGCAGAGCCCAGGGTGGGGGGGTGTCACCGTATCGCAGCTTCAGTGATACCGGTTTTAATCATCAGCTCCCAGCGAGATAGCAGCGTCAGCCAAGAACAAGCATTTCCATCCTCGGCTCAGATTTGTGTCATCGGAGGCTGCCGCGAGCACGGGAGGACCCACGGGCACACAATGCTGGGCACAGCAGCTTTTTCACAGGTGGCCTGGTGGGAGGGAGACCTCCGAGTTACCCTCAGAATTTGTGAGCAATTCCTCATCCAGCCCGCAGTAGTAAATGCCGCACGGTGTTTATGTGCCCGACTCAAGACTGATTGCTCTGGCAGAGGCCGGTGCGCTGCTGGGAAGTTTCCTTTGCATTAAGTGCTTTTGACACTAATGTTGGTGCCTAAGCAAACACATTAGGATGACTAAAACACCCGGACGCCTAAGAATGACAGAGCACACACACGCTGGAGATGCAGCGGCAGACCCAAAGCAAGAGAAAAGCAACGCGCTTTTGTTTTTAAGGCTGGCCCGTGGTCTCTCCGGCCTTTGCACGGTTGTAAGTTGGGTTTGGCGAGATGTTCATGGGTGAGGCGATACTGCCTCACGACACTTCAGTGCTGTTTATGAAGCAGACCTAAATGTTCTGCATTAAAAAGTCACGTGCGTGGATTATGCTCGTGGGAAAAGTAATTGGATTTGATTGTGCTCTTTACAGATACGGGCAGTAAACCCACAGCCTGCACTCAGTAGAAGTACAGTGTTTTAAGGACAGCTGAAACGAGAAGAACTTCAGCTTCGTTGCCCGTATTACTCGGTGCTGCTGCACAGCTCAAAAGGTTTTGTTGCACAGATCTGCAGCCCAGATATTCCCATTTGGAAGAACCTGAGATTCAGGGGATTATAAAGGATGCGTGGGAGTATTAGGCAGCTCTCCATGCTGAAGATGAAAAAGAGTCTCACAGAAATACTTAATGGCCTTTGAAACAAGAATAAAGCGCACAGGATATTTTTAGAAGCCCGCCTGCACTCGCCAACACCTGCATCTGCCGATGGCAGAGGCTCCCGCGTGTCGACACCCAGCACCTCTCATTGCCACACCGCTCCGCATTTATACCGGGTTATCCGCTGCAGCCACAAGAGAGGGGGGAGCGTGAAACGCACGTGCTTGGCTGAAGCAGGGAGTGTACCCCAACTAAGGCATCCCTGAAAAGTCACCTCTGAGAAACTTCCAGGACCTCGGTTCCCCTTCTGCAAACCGAGAACATGTTTGTGCTTCGAAGCTGCCACCCTGGCGCACGGGCGGCTGCACGGTGGGAATATCCCGTAGTGCACGAGAAGGACCGAGGTGGGACGTGCCCGGCAAGGCATTAGCAGCTCCCTCCGTTGCCCACCTCTTCTCTCGGTTAAGGACACGGTATCTCCAACTAGGTCATCTGTTTTGGACTTCTTTCTGCAAAGCCAAATGGTGGCTGCCGTCCAAAGACACCGGCACTAGTCAGTTATGGAAATGCTGAAGTGATGCGAGTTGAAATTTCTTTGGAACTCACACTTCAAAGCAGCATAAAAATACAGAGCGGTTCAGTGTTTTGCATGTTTCCCTACCACTCCAAAGAATGGTTAGAAGCAGGTTGATAAGTGAGGGTTTGTAATTATCCTGTGTGTTTTTCCTTTCACCCCATTTGCCATTAGTTTCCTTAAAAATAGACACACATGCTGGAATGAAGCATTTTCCCATGAAAGACTACCAATGCCAGATTGTGTAAGTTCCTAGGAAATTACTTGTTATTACTTGTTTGGTTTTTGATATTAAAAATTTGTAGTGTCTGAATTCAGCAAGAGAAACTTAATCTTATTGTATAAGAATTATCCCAAGCCAGTAATAACATTTCTGAAGGAACCAGTCATGGAAAACATGTTTCCCAGAACTGTTCTCAGGACAAAAAATTTCCTAGGGAAACCCAAAACTTGGAAAAAAAAGGAAAATTGAAACCAAGGGGCTCAGGATAGAGCTGGAACTGCTGTGCAAGAGTGGTACGTGGGAATTTAACATGTTGCTGTTGCTAGTAAGAGGGTTTTTCTCCT
>NW_010538768.1:5715-10014 GCF_000687285.1 Phaethon lepturus
TTTGGAGGAGAAGCTCCATCCCAGCGCCTTGGGCTCCAGCCGGGGCAGTGGTGGCCCTGCCGGCGCGGCGCTGGCGCGGGCGCCTCTCCGGGCAGCTAACGGGACGTGTCATCAGCGTAGCCCTTGGGGGTGCTTTGGTTTTAGGGGTGCAGCCGGGCATCTCCCTCGGCATCCAGCTGCCTTGCGGGCCGGCTGGCTGCTCCCTGCCGCAGGGGGCACGGACCCGGGCTGCTGCCCCCAGGACCTCCCCTTGCCTGCTCGGCGTAGCTGCAGGGATGGGCAGTTTTCCTACCCAGAGCCATGCATGGAAAATACATTTTGCTGACAGCGTCATATCTGTCAACGTTAATCTCCTGTTAAAAGAGGAGACGTGAGTTTTGTCTCTGCTAAGGCTTGTATGTGCAGTGAAAGCCCTTCTACCAACAGAGGCACCAAGGAAACGAGCTGGCTAAAAACCAGCTAAACCGTAAAAGATCGTGTCTATCATCTCGCAGCCTGCTGGATTATTGCCTGCCTGCACCAAAGGCATGCAGCTGGAGCAGGGTCTGGGGACTGGGGGTCCGGGGAGAAAGGAGCCACGCCGCCCTCGAGCCCTCTTCTAGGATCACCTTTGCGTCTGTGTCTTGCCATGCCGGCTACTCGCTGGGCTCCTTTCTGTGGAGGGAAGGCATCCCTCCTTTCCATCAGGGCATCCTCGCTCTGCAGCCTGGAGATCCAGAGAAAGGCAAGACAGGGAGGAGAAAAAGGGGCGGGGGGGGGAAAGGGTATTTCAGCCCTACCAAGGACTGTGAGGAGCAGCATTGACTTGACAAATGCTGTTCACTAGTAGCGGTAATGATCTGTTTGGGAAAGATTAATTTGGAGGCAGTCTGACACAGATCTTTCTTTTCCCCTGTATTTATTGTTACCGCTCAGAGACTTTTGCTGTCATCTAAGGGCATGTTGCAGAACTGAGCACTGCAATAAGCATGGTAGCCTTGGATTATTCACTTACAGAGCCAACGGGGAGGATCTTTGTAACAGGAGGCCAAGGGCAATTCCAATCTCATTCTGAAAAGCCGCATTTCATTCAGGCATCCTTTGAGGATCAGAGTTTCTCCATCATCTGAAGCTATTGCCTTAATCTAAATTGTTGGTTCAATTGCTTTCCATGAATTTAGCACTTAAAGGGATTAGGGCAAAAAAGCTCTAATTTTCCTTCTGACCTTTTAACATCAAATGAAAGTTGGGACATCAGCAAAGGAATTTTAAGGCAGTAATTGTTTTGTAGTGACTGTATGTTTGTGAGCGAAACGCTGCCCCTGCCCTGATCCTCGCTCCCTGTATGGAGCAGAGTCATCTGCCGTAGTCTTCTGGGTTTGGCTCTACACCGGCCTCGCCAACAGGATAGAGCTTGCAAACACGGCGAGAGAGCAGTGATCCAAATAAAAATCAGAGAGACGAGGCTGCTCTGCCTGAGCCCCAGCAAGTGCTCAAAAAGGGCTGTTGCTGAAATCCTGACCTTGTTTGCTCTTGGGCTGCTGAGCTGCTGCCTACCCTGTAGCCAAGATTAATTAATTCTCATATTGATGTGTCGAGCAACTGCCATGAAACCATAAAACAAGCAGAAAGCTGTCGGCATCCTGTAAAACTTGGGGAGGAGACAGGGAACCAACACGTAGGGATTTACAGGACAGCGTACCGAGTTAGCACAGCTACGCTCTCAGGCTGCGTTGCCGAAGACGAGGCAGGTCAGGTACCTCGTGCGGCGCTGTATTACCCCGGGCAAAAGTTAATGGACTTACATGGGCATAAAGTACATGACAAAGCAAGTCAAGGGAGAGTAACTAGGGAGGCCAGATCCTTATTCCTTTCCCTTACACCAGGTAAGAAGCTGCTTTTTGCAGACAGGTTTAGTTACAGTGATGAGTTGTAGGTTTAGATTTCCTTCTGGCCCTCAGAGCGCGTCTTTGTCTCCTCGCTGCTCCTGTGGCGGCTCCCCTCGCTGCCGCTTCGCGTTGCTGCAGTTACAACTGTTTGAGAGGCGTGGTTCGTGCTCGTGGAGGGGATGGAGGGGAAAGCTACGCGGCTGTGCAAGCCCTTAGTGGTTGCAAGAAACAGCAAGGCTGGAAGGAGAGCTGGAAGGAGGCGTAACCCACGGCAGGAGCCGCCGCCCCACCCACCACCGCCCTCAAGGAGAAGGTCTGCGGGTCGCTTGGGCGGCACGTGGCCGTGCTGGGGCACGTGGCCTTGGGGTAGATGGCTCGTGCCGCAGCGGCTCCGTGGGGCTGGACCAAGGACCTGGCCCCCCGGCAGCAAAGCCAGGCTTTTGCAGGTCCTTCCCCTCGGGCGCTGCCTCCCGCAGCAGCTCTGCGTTTCCCCGCGCAACCAGCCCGTCAGGAGCCTTCGCGCCCTCCAGCACCAACGCGCCGGGGAACCACAAACAAGAACCGTGGTGTTGCAACACCACTGCACTGTCGCACGCCGTCTCAGATAAAAATAAACTGCCAGGGCAGACTGGCAGCCTAAAAAACTTCAGGCTTTCTCTCGCCGAATGCCGTAAGGAAGACACCCATCAGGAGCACTAACTCAGGGCACAAATAGCTTCAAATACTCCTGCTCCTCTGTCCCAAGCAAGTAGCCTGGAGCCCCAGAGACTTCTCCTGAAGCTCTTCAATTTGAAGTTTTTACCCCCTCATCACTTTCGGGTATTTCATGTAGCCCCTGGGAGGGCAAATCTCCCTGCGGGGAAAGGAAGAGCCCTCACCTTTGCTTTAAGCTGAGTTCAGGCACCCTGCGAGCTCTGGTTCTAAGCTCTTCCCTTCACATTTTGCTGCGATACGAAAGTTTTGCACAGCTTTACAGGGAGAGGGGGAACCAGCCTTGCGGAAAACTGCCGGCAGGCAGACAAAGGCTGGCTACAAAGCCCAGTCCTGTTTTGTCTGAGCCAGGACTGCTCCGTCTCCGGCTTCTGCCGGGACTGGCAGCAGTGGAAAGCCAGGCTAGTTTTCGCAGCTGATCTTGCTTTAGCCTTAGCGGGTTATCTGAAGTTCAGGTCTCCCCCCGCCCCTGTGTGAGCTGAACGGAGTGCGATGCCTGCCCTGAATCGCAGCCATGGCAGGCTGCCCGCGGCACACCGTCCTGGTGCCTGTGAAGAGCCACGCTAGGCAGGTTCCTTTCAGCTCCTATCGCCTTTTAAGATGAGCTGGAGAGAGTAAGGAGTCTGTCCCGTGATGCTTCTGAGGACGCTTTTGCAACGCTGCCCGGCACACATCGGACCCGGTCCTGCTGCAGCAGCAACTTCCTACAAGGCCAAGACAACAGCTCCCAGCTTCAGAGGCCACGCCATGTGTCTCACTTATACAAGATTTTCCTTCCTTCCTTCCTTCTCCCCACGCTCTCTTGTCAGTGTTTTCCAGCTCTGTGAGAGAGCCTAAGAGGCTACAAAGAGAAAGCTGGATCTTTTTCCCTCCCTCTCCCCCAAACGCAGAGGTGGGGTGCAGCCTCATGAGACCCACCAGCTTCTCCATGAAGCTGCTGCCGGGCTTAGCGGGGAGCCTGCCATCCACCTTCGGCTCCTCCTCAGTCCTGCCCTCCTACGGGGCTGGGATGTGGTCCAGGAAGTTTTTGGATTTCACCAAACTAAAATTGATGGGGGATACCAAACCACTTCCAATGTAAAGGAAATATATCTTTGATGCTCTCTCGTCCAAGGGTTAAATTTTTAGCTTGGTTCAGCACGGCACCACACTTGGACACCACTGAGTGGGGCAAAGTGGGTTTTGGTGCACAGACCTCTTTGCTGCAGGGCTTTGGAGCTGCAGGTAGGATCATTTGCAGCTCTGCTGAAGCGGTTCATCACCAGAGCCCCTCTCAGGGCTGCTCGGCAGGAGGCAGCGCCGGGCCGGGGAGCGTGGGGTGCAGGGAATGGGGCCAGACCACCTCCAGACACCGCTCCCACCCAAATCGCAGTCAGAGCAGGCACGGGCACCCGCTGAGCCAGTGTTAACCAAATGAAAAAGGGTTTTGACTGAGGCCAGTGAGCGGCGACTGAGATGCACTTCAGCTCCTTGTAACAAACCCCTGCAGCTTCACCCCCACGGAAAGGTTTGCTCTGGCAGAAATCGCTGAAAAAAACAAGGCACAGAAGTTCATGGGCAGGTCCACCCGTGACCAGCGTGCTTTGAGTCTCATTTCTTCAAGCTATTAGCAGATATAATGAGAATATTAAAAATACCTCAGTCCTACGGGGGCATTTGGGAGCGAAACCGTGCCCCGGCAGGATGAGCCCCTGGGAGAGGCAGAGGCAGCGAGGCTGCG
>NW_010538768.1:10043-12855 GCF_000687285.1 Phaethon lepturus
GCGTGGGCCGCGCGGCCCGCGGCGAGCCCCAAAGGCAGGGCAGGAGACTATAAAGCCACACGCGGCTGCTGACGCCTTTCACTCGCCTTCGTTGGCTGATCGCAGGGCCGGGCAGGAGGGAGGCAGCCGGTGCAATCGAAGTCGCTAAAGGTTGCTGTCAGGGCTGCAAAGCAGAGAGGCAGTTCCCCAACCTCCCGGCTGGCCGCTTACCCCCCGGTCCTCCCAGACCTCTGGGGACAGACTGAAGACCACAGCCTGAGGGTGCTGGGCAGCATCGAGTCCCTGGTCCCTATGACCCCTTAAAGGGGGCTGATGAGAAAGATGGGGACAGACTTTTTTATCAGGGCCTGTTGCGACAGGACAAGGGGTAATGGTTTCAAACTAAAAGAGGGCAGATTTAGACTAGATATAAGGCAGAAATTTTTCCCAGTGAGGGTAGTGAAACCCCAGCCCAGGTTGCCCAGAGAGGTGGTAGATGCCCCATCCCTGGAAACATTCCAGGTCAGGTTGGACGGGGCTCTGAGCAACCTGCTCTAGTTGAAGCTGTCCCTGCTCATTGCGGGGGGATTGGACTAGATGGCCTGTAAAGGTCCCTTCCAACCCAAACCATTCTGCAATTCCACGGTTCTGTGAGATAACAGAGAACAGGACGTGAGCTTTGCAGTGATCCTGGAAGAAAACAAAGCAAGAGCTGGAGCTGGTGCTGCAGCCCCCCGCCATGGCATGAGTTTTGCCTTGCTAGAGAGGGGCCAACGCTCACAGAGTCTTAATTCACACTAACAGGAATTTGGCCCCATGTATTTGAAGCCCCTGTACCGAACCCCTCGCCGTTGGCTGCAGACGTAGCGGCAGCGCACCAGCACCGAGGGGCGAAGCAGGGTCCTGGCCTGGGGCAAAGCTCCTTCAGCGTCGGGGAGAGCCATCGGCTCCGCTTGGAGCAGAGCTCAGCACCTCCCGGACCGCCTGTGGAAACACCACCGTACTGCAAACACTCCTCGGGCTTTCGTCTTTTTTCAATAGGCAAACAGCTCGGCCTGACTTTTCCCTGTTTCTGCATAAATACTTAAAATTCTCCTGAAACGGCCTTTTAAAATTTTCCATTTTAAATACGGTCTGGAGGGTAAAAGGAAAAAAGAAAAAACAGCTGCGTGTAGCTGAGACAGACAATATTGGCTGGCTATAGGATTTATGCTGCATCATTGTTATATTTGGCTCTTCCTAATGTCAATAACTATTGTGCTTTTAAGGCTGCATTAAAAAGATAAAAAAGGAACCAGACAAGGACAGTTCAGGCCAAACTTTGGTACCGTTGAATTGGTTGAATATACAAAGCAGCTGCTTTAAAGTCCAGAATCAATATTTTCACATCAGAGCACTGCACAAAACACAAACCAGAGACATTGGGGAGGTTTTGACAGGATTTTCTTTGGAAAGTCCTGGCTGGGCTCAGGCGGCTCTGGAGGCCGGGCTGGCGAGGAGTCAAGGCTGCAGGAAGCCTTTATACAGGAGCTTTGGGCACGGAAACATCCAAGTGTTTTACGGTTCCGCAGCTGTATGGGCCAAAGTGGAATTTGCTGGGTTACAATTATTTTCCACTGGATCTACTGGGAGCTGTAGTTGCTGCTTTGTGGGATAAATTTGGTCCTGTGGTGACTTGAATTTCCTCACATGAAGCAAAACATTTCCCTGCTAGTTTACGTGTCCTAAAATATGTGTAGGAGAGGAAAGTCAAGCCAGATGGTGCAGAGCAGATAGTAGCCCCATCGCTTGCACCCCGCGTTATCCTGCCGGCTGACTGTGCTGCCGAATAAATGGTGCTGCGGGGACGAGAAGTTGTTATGCCGCAGCTTGAAGAGTAAATTACTGCTTTGCGAGCGAAAGCAGCAAGGTTAGTTTGTCAGATATAACTTGTTTCTATTAGGAAGGATAAGCTCAAGCCAAGGAGCTTCTCCCCACAAACGCAAAATTTGTAAAGTAATTCCTGCCAGCAAGTTATTACTTTTCTGATCAAAGTGAATTTAAGGCTAATAGAGAATCTCCCCGTATACAACATGTATATGCACATGAATACCATGTCTCAACTGCTCTCTAGCTCCAGGAGATAGGAAGGTGGGGCAGCAGTAAGAAAAGCTGGATTCATCCAGATGGAAGCCAGCACAGCACACAGACAGCTGACTTCTGAGGACGTAAGAATGAAAAATCCAAATAAAACCAAGATCAAAAAGAAAAAAAGCCCTGAGAAGTGAGAGGGATGCTCAGTGCCGGGCTGGGTTCAACTTTCCTTGCTCAAGATAATCTTTTACTATTTTACTAATATGAGAAAAAGTCCTTGAAAATAAATTTGGGGTGAAATCTTAAACTCTAAAAGCAAAGCCCACTTGGCCATGGTTTTCCAGGGTCTGCTTTTGCCTGGACGTCTACGCGAGGAGGGCCAGGCAGCCTCAAGCATCCTTGCTGGGGAGGGGCGACACCGCTAAGTCAGGGACACAAAAATTCCCTCAAGTCCTGACCACCACGAACCACTACTGGAAATCACCGTCCCATGAAGCTGAGGCAGTGGCTGAGGCTGGGTACGCGGCGGGGCGCAAGCCCCGAATGGACCCCTAGACACTCTCTGCCCTCTCTGACGAGGTCGAGCAGCTCCTCTCCCCAGCCTGCGACACCCCAGCACCTCCTATTTATACACCCCATCGCTGCCTTGCTCGGGGCTTTATCAGCTGCAGCACAAGTAGAGGGGTGCAGCGCGCTGATGCCGGCAGGGAGGAGGCAGCGCAGCTTCCCTGACGGCAGGGAAGGAAATGGGGCTAAGGCA
>NW_010538768.1:13301-13596 GCF_000687285.1 Phaethon lepturus
CTGCACCCCCCCCCGTCAGACCCAGACCCATTTGCCTGATTTGCCCTATTCCTGCTCCAAAACAGCGGGGACCGATTCGCGAGTCCAGGCCGACGGGGGCGTTGAAAAGGCCGGGCTGGGTCAGCGGGAGCGGAGGGCCGCGACTCGCCCCCGCGGGCGCGTTTTGCCTGATTTGCCCTATTCCTGCTCCAAAACAGCGGGGACCGATTCGCGAGTCCAGGCCGACGGGGGCGTTGAAAAGGCCGGGCTGGGTCAGCGGGAGCGGAGGGCCGCGACTCGCCCCCGCGGGCGCGTT
>NW_010538769.1:0-281 GCF_000687285.1 Phaethon lepturus
TCTGACTTTTAGAAAGGCTTTTAAAATGCATTGCCAAATTGTTCAGAAACTTCGCTTCCCCACACCCCCCTCTGGCTGCTATCACCGTACCTGGGAGGTCTGGTAGATCTCCAGCCGCATCCTCTTGGCTGCTTTCCGCGTTTCGCTCTCGCAGGCGGCAGCCAGGATGTTCTCCGCCATGGCTGAGGTCAGGTGCGGTGGCGTGGGCCTGGTCTGCGGGGACACAAGGAGAGAAGGCGTTCAGGAACCTGCTGCCCCGGGAGCGGTGGCGAGCGGCAGGG
>NW_010538769.1:380-668 GCF_000687285.1 Phaethon lepturus
ACTCGGGGAACTGCCGGCTGCAGGACTCGATGATGGCTTGGATCTTCTCCTTGGGCTGCTTGGAGATGGGAACCATCCGGTCCAGGTTCTCATCCACGAAAAGGCGCACGAACATCTGCAAAAGAGTATATTTACCTAGTAGCTATCTAGAGAGTATAGATGGTGGGAACATGGAGACGGGAGGCGGGTGGGCTCACGCTCCCCGCGGAGCCCTCCTTACATTGAAGGCCTTTAGCCTCTCCGGGTCCATCCCCTCCGAGTCGTTTATCTTATCATTGTCTTCATGGT
>NW_010538770.1:0-8780 GCF_000687285.1 Phaethon lepturus
TGTAAGCAGGCTGGTTCGTACCCACGCGGCTGCCACGGAGCCTTCCGTAGTGCCGCCGCACACATTTTTGGCAACCTGGGGATGCTGGGGAGTTGGCAGATGTTAAACACGTCCACAGATCCAATGCCTGAAATAGCACCTTCTTTTTTTAAAGGCGGTCGCTGGGAGGTGTGTTAGAGCTCGGGAGCAAGCCTGCTTGCCACGAGCCTCCTCTCCGGACTACCGGAACCGGCAGCAAAATATTCTGGGTCTCGGCGTTAAGCAGCCGGCGGTTCATTAGCAGGCCAAGAGAGGAGGAAGCTGAGAGCTTCGGAGGAGAACGCCAACTCGTAACACCCTCAAGTGTTGGGAAACTCCAGTTCTTTCGAGGGCCCGAGAGCAGCCCGGCCGCTGAATGCATCAGGCTGCCGAGAAGTTGGCAAACGCTGGGCTGAACGACTTAACCCACAGATCCCGCTCGGATGCCAGCACTGCTCCAGCATCAACGTGATTAACCAGTTTCACTACGCGGAGCGTTTCCGGGAGGACCAGGAGCAGCAGCAGAAGCTGCCGGAGAGCCTGGAAGAGGGGAAGGAGAACTTGTGCGGCCCCTTCCTCCCGCACGGCACGGTGGGGCGGGGGGAGCACCGGCACGGCGAAGAGGCCACCATGAGCAAAGGCGAGCATAGCGTTGGAGCAAGGGCTTTCAGCCTGTGACCTGCAGGCCTTGGCTGAAGGAAACCCATGGGCAGCTTCAAACAAGGTGGAAAAGCTGCAGCTTGTCCTCATGGCGGGGATGCAGCCTCCGTCGTAAACCATGGAAACAAAAGCCGGGAAGCTTTGGTACTGTGTTTAAGAGTGTAACATCATATCAAGGGTAAAAATGCAGAAAGTAATTTCTTCATTAGGTACCAGCCAAACAGGTAAGGCAAGAGCTGAGATCCTGAGATTGCAGCTGCAAGGCTGCAGACAGCATTATTTAAGGGAGAACATATCACTGCCCTGGTTTGAAATAGTCCGGCATCCAGAAAGCTGCAGCAAACATGGCCAGAAGCAGGTCTGAGGCAAAAAGGTGCCTTTGCAGCTGCAGGAGAGTGGCGGGAGCGGCCCAGGAGCACCGCCAGCGCCCGGCCGCCAGCGTCCCAGCCCGGCCGACGGCCACCCTGGCTCACACGCCACGTACTCAAGATGCTTGGAGGCAAGGGCTGGAGGACTTTGAATTCATTAACTAGTCCAAGGTTGTAAGATGAGCCAGAGCGAGGTCCAGGGACAGCTCGTTGGCAGCGATTCAGCGCCTTCCACAGTGCAGCGCTGGACACCAGCGACTTTCACGTCGGCCCTTGCTGAGCTTGGCTCGTCTTCCAGCTACAGGTGCGGGGGAAGTTTGTCCCGAACCTTTGTAGGCAGCAACAAGAAATCAAAATCCTGTCCCGCTGCTGCCCCTCGCCTCCTCCTTGAAATGCCTTTTTTTTTTTTTTTTTTTTTTTTGTTGACGTGAAAACCGGTCCAGTGCAGGTCATGGCAGCCAAAATAACCCTCTAGATCGAAAGTATGAGTATCTACGTGATATATAGGATGTAATTTGAGCATTTAAACACGATGCAGTTTGAACACTTAAACAGACAGACTCGCTTTGGAGGGAAAGGTAGAGCCAAATCACTGCTTTGCTTGCGAAAGCTTCCTGCTCTACGGCGAGACAGGCGCGGGGTTTGGTTACAGTTAAGGGCAGCAGATTGAAAGCCACAAGTACGTGATAGGAAAAGCTTCCCGGAGAGCTGGGTCAGTTCCAGACTAATCCAGCCCCTGTGGGGAAAGGGCGTTCTGGCAGATGTTAAGCTAATGGGATAACTGCACGAGCGCACCTCGGCCCGCTGACGGGCAGCAGCTGAAAGTTAACAGCCATGGGGTTAGAGCCTGCTCCACAATAGCCCCCTGTTTTCCAAAGGAAAATGTAGAAAGCTCCTCAGGGCAAAAACAGCAAATATTAACAGCACGAGGACTACGCAATCCCACGTTCCAGACTTCCAAAGTGCAAAGTCTCCTTCTGAGAAAGTATGCTAAGCAAACGTTACTTCCAAGTTAGCAGCTGTCAGCACCCGTGTCGTTCCACCTTGCAGCCTTACCCCAGCGCTCGCTTGTTCTTCGAATACCCGCTTCAAGTGAACACCGGGGTGTTTCGGGGCTGGCGTCGGCCCCGGACGCTCTCCCGCACTCCGTCGCCAGCAGCGATGATCCAGGCAGGGGCTGCAGGCTGGCCGCCTGCCCCGTTCCCTGCGATACGTCTTCCTCCGAGGGACCCTCGCGGGCTCGGGGACAAGCGTCGCTGCAGCTCAGGCACACAAAGAGCAGTCTAGTCTTCTCGACTGGTCCTAGTTAAGCCGAGGAGAACGCTCCCCTTGCCACCGCGGTCCGCCAGCCAGCCCACCCCACCTGTCCCACTCTCCCGCAAGCGCAGATGCCGAGGGCTGGCGCAGGACCGCCGAGTGCAGCGTGAGCTGTCTCGGGGTCGCTCGCTGTCGGCATCCAACGCAGCTGTCCTGGTTTTGGCTGGGATAGCACACAGTGCTTTGCTGCAGCTTTCCACAAGTTTTCATCTCCTGCAACTATGAGAGAGAAAACCGCCGCTCCCCTCCCGCTCCACCAGAAAGGAACTCCGGTATGAAGCCGATGCTTGGCCCAGGCAGCGTTACCCCCATTATATTTCAAACAAGGAATCCATTCTAGGCACAGACACAAGTTCAGCTTGTTATCTACACCTCGGCTTCCTTCTCTTCTCTTTTTAGCCACTGAGTTTTCACCAAGCCTGAAGGGCAGCTGGGGCACAAGGGGAGCCAGGAGTTGCTGCTGGTACCACCTCGAGGTTGCACTCGTCTGAATACTACGGAAAAAGAAGCGTTTCAAGTGTTATCAGTTTTGAAGCGTTATCAATTTCCACGTCGTACAAAACAGACACCCATTAAATCCTGCTTAAGTATTTTCTCTAGCTAACGCTGTGCTAGAAGATGCAACTAAAGAAATGAGTAACAGAGGAGTGAAGTGCATCCTCTGGAATGGAAAATGTTTCTCTTGAGGTGAAGCAAGGGCCTGAGCCTGTTAAACTGCTGCGAGACTCTGAGGCTGGAGAACTCAGAAGATGACTCACATCTTTCTTTTTTTTTTTCTTTCCCCTCCTCTCTTTTTTAAGGAGGCCAGAGATACCTGTTCTTAAGCAAGAGAAGAGCAACTTCCTGGACAACACACCACATACCCAGTTTACCGCCTATAAAAAGCCGCCTTTCACACAGGCTCCCGGCGCTTGTCGGGGACGCACCCCTCGCCGCCGAGCACCACGGGGCTCTGACTCACCCGCTTCACCCCTTCAGAACTGACGGCAGGGCTAAAATTACACTGCTCTTCGCGGTGCTCCAAATTTTGAAAGCGAGATGGATTGCGGTGCTCAAGTCATCCACCTCAGCCTGAAGTCCTGAAAGCCACTGCTTAGACATAATTCTGAAAGTCACAGATTTGAGCAGCGTTGGTGCCGGAGTCGTGCTTAGGACATCAGAAGAGGAACAGAACTAGTAAGTGGAGGTGCCACTAACTCACCAGCAGCCCTTGAAAGCTGACACTTCCCCGCACGGCGAGGGGGAAGCGCCTTTTTTTTTTCCTCCAGAAAGCGCCAAAGCCGAGGTGATTTCAGATTCCACGTACCGAGCCCTTCAGGCTGGACAGATATTAGAAACGTATCCAAGATAAAAAGCACAACCGTGCGCTAGTGGGAAGTCTGAGTCACGGTGCCCACGCCAAGGCTGCTTCCACACTCCAGAGCAAGTTCTACACTCCCAGCAGTCACTTCTCCCATTCCCAGTTCCCAGCGACAAGGGATATAACGCTCAGGTCCATCAGCGAAGCGACCGGCTATCACAGATCTTCCAGCCAGCTGTTTTGACGATGCAACTGATTTTATTTTAAACCAAAATACATTCTTTTGGGAGAACTATTGTATTAGCAGGGTTAATTTCCAATTAGGGATGGCAGGGACATTTTTTCCGAACCCTGTCCATAAGGACCATGGCCCTGTGACTGGGGAAAAAAGCCCTGCTGAGGCGTGAGTCACGGCGCGATTCGGGAAGGGCGCGCTCGGGACTCACGCTAACTGCTGCTGTAACAAAGGTCTGATTTAAAACGATAAGTGCTGACATTTTGAAAAATGACTAACTACTACAATGAAAGAGACATGAGTTTACTCTTCTGGAGCCTTGTCTCCAAACTCTAAGTAGTTTAATTAAGTCAGAGTAAGTTCATTTACACAGCCACACCCTTAACTGACATTCAGGTAGACCGAGCCTAGCCTAAATACCCTGGAAGAAAGAGGCTTCGCAGAGGATTGCAGCTGCGGTGGACCCACCGCCCCCGCACCCAGGTACTCCCACCTGGCTGCGTAATGTTTCCTGGCGGTTCCTGAGAGCTTTGCGACACGGAGACAGCTCCGAGCGGCTGACGCCTGGCCTCACACCTGCAGTCGTGGGTGCTGGGAGCTACCTCCAAACCTCCGCCGTCCCCTCTGCCAGCAAAGGCCCTGCCCCAGCAGCCTGGCAGCCCGGTTCAGGCTGGGGTCGGTGGGTGGTTCCTGTAACCTCGCTGCGGCTCCTCGGGCCGCAGGACGGCAGCTGCTGCAGTAACCATAGCCCGCTCCCCCAGCCTGCGGCTCGGGCCCCGGCCCCCAACGCGTTCCCCGCTGCACCTGCCCAAGTCCTTTTATCGGCTCGCTCCTGCCCTATTCAGGCATCCAAGACGTCCCAACTTCACATCTGTCACTCCATGAGCACCCCTATTCACGCACCGACCCTTCTGTCCAGCGATGCGTTTTCTACACTGGCCTTTCCGACCGATCTTCCCTTTCCGACCAAGTAATTTCTTCCGTGAAACACAGCACCGTCCTGCTCAGCAACAGTCCCTCCGTGCCCTCTCACGGAGCTGGTCACCTTCCCAAGTTACATGGGGCTGGCACCGAGGCAGTATAAATCTGACACTGAAGGTTGCTAAAGATTGTTAACTGCAAGTGGGAGTATTAAAGAAGTATCATCCCTTCCACTTATAAAAATAGTCACTAATTTGAGTCTCAAAGGAATTACAGACGGGCTTTCAAAACTGTGAGATACAGAACAGAGACCTCTTTATGTTGGCAGAATGCTCTACTCCAGCACCGTATTTCCCCTTTCTATTTCTCTCATAATTAAATATAAGTAACATACCAGGAGAGCTCCGCTGTATAATTGCTTTATTTTCTGCTTATTAGTTCTTTACCAACACTACAGCCATATTGAGAACATAAAATTCCTGTTTACTTTAGTCAGGGAGATCACAGTCTACAAACTCATTCACTTATCAGACACGATTAACGCCATTCAAAACTTACTCCATAAATTCACATGAACACAAATTGATGCACTTAAACTCCAGATTAGTTTTTAAATCATAGGATTTCTTACAGATTGCCACTTTATCCTACAGGCTGCGTTTACTGCCTGATGGCCACTAGTTCGTGGTGAGGTTCAGCTACAATCTATAAAGGACATGTTAAAAGTGAAACCTTTGTATTTTTTTTCAGTAGCAATAGCCATTTATTTTTGACGTCTCTGCCACATGTTTCAGTAACTTTCTCTCCCCCCCCAAAAGACATTAAAAAAAAAATTCAGAAGCATAATCAGTTTCCTTTCACCTACAAAAACAGAATAACAAAGTTACTAAGGAAATACAAAATTGTGAATTCAACTTAATGCAAAGTCTAGCAAAGAAGTCTGCCCCAGCACTTGAAGAAAAAACACAGTAAATCAACTTAGACGAAAAATGAAGTTGTTGAAGTTTTCATGTTGACTGAGATAGATTTAAGAAAGTTCAAGAACCGTTAATAGAGCTTCAAGTTTTCCAGTTTAGGCATTTACTTTGTGCTTGGCTATTTTATTTATGCTCCAGAAGAAAACAGAAATCATATTCTTGTGGTTTTAGTCTTTATACCACCACACTATTTGTTCAGTTACATCAACAGGAAAAAAAAAAGTGGCTAGAAAATAGAGCAATGATATTCCACTGGCAAAAATCCTTGAGTGAAAAAAAAGATCTCACCTCCTCTTCTTTAGAGTTTAGATTTAAGAGTTATTCTACATTAAGCTTTTGCAGACTCTCTTTAACTTCGGAAGGCTTAGTCAGTCAATGCTCTATCTTCTAGCATCAAGAACCCATTCAGTCCCATTTGCAACCCACATCAAGATAAGTCTTTTGGAACCATATTCTAAGGGGAACTTTTAAGTGGTCCAAAGCATTCAACTGCAGAAGTGAATTCAGTATTTTTATCTTTCCGTACATCTTTGGTAAGAGCTCCATATACAATGTACTTAGCATGCAGAGTCACCACTGCAGAAATATAGTGTAATGCCCCCAATTTCATGTAAAACTCATATCCTTGTGGGGAAAGGAAAGGAAAAAAAAAAAAAAAAAAAAAGACATTTTCTTCTGGTTTTGTAGCATACATTCCTAGAATTCCCCAATAGATTTTAACTCCTTGAGGAAATCTGAAGTTAATCCTTAAGGCTGAATAAGAACCAGCTGCTTTAATGTTTTTTGCACTCAGCATTAATACTTGATTGAGTTTTCATACTAATACTTGTTCTGGGTGGGTTGGTTTATTTTTGCCAGTCACACCTGCAAACTGTGATACAGCAAATGAGCTGCTTGCCCTTTAAGAACTAATTATGGAAGTTTACATTCATAGTCGTATACTCTCTCTCTCTCCCCTCCCCGCTCTCATTAGTAGTTACTCAATGGGCTTCAGACATCCAACATCGCTCCCCTCCTACAGGACTACAGCAACAACCGGCTACCAAGACAGATGGCGAAGACTGCAACTGCTTGCATGAGTTCAGTCGAGTCCTGGAAAACTAAACCAAGAAGTGATTTCCTCAAAATGGCTATTATTCAGATGTCAGAATTACCAAGCTCAGTTAAAGCTTAGCACGGAACTTGCCCCTTCGGAAGTCTACAAAATGGAAAAGAAAAAAAAAAGTTTTCCTTCTCCACTACATGCACGTCAGAAAGAATCAGAAAGACTTCTAAGATTTAGATGTCTTCAACTGTCTTGAGATTTAAAGCAATTTGTCTCGATCGCAAGACAGGCAAGTCAGTGTTAGATTTTTGCCTAAACATCTCTGATTTAAAGTAAAACTTGTTGCAATGCTTACGCGTTATTGCTGCATTTTCTGGAAAAAACCTATCTTGCATTGAACTGGAGACTGACAGGAGTAGTAAATGATGTTTAGCTGCAGTTTTTAAGTTTGCAATGCAAGACAAAAACTGAACAGTATCTACCCTGGAACTATTACATCATTCATGTCTTATTTGCTATATGGTTGCTATGTAGTATGGGGAACTTATTTGCATCCCTTCTCATGCATGATGTATGGTTCAGAACTTCACAGCTGACATTTCAAAGCGGTTCTTACATTACCTAGTTAACATTACGCCTGATATGCACTTTGAACATGTTACAATGGTATTCTCACTATCTGCCACTGTAGGCAAGTATTCATTTCGTTATTAGTCTGAGATATGAAGACAGACTGAAAGTCACTATTTAGTTACAGATTAACAGAACTTTAAAAAAAGTCCTTAATATAAAAAGACAGACTGCAGTTTGATTTTAAGCAATAATTTTCAGTTTACTAGATGAAGTAGACCTATCAACATATTCTGCATGAATGCAAAAAAGTAGCAATCTACAGCAAGTGATAGAAGAAAAAAAAATATAATCAAAAAAGTAGAATCAGAAAGCATACACTGAAAATGGTACCCCTCCCCCAACCATCCCCCAAAATAAATCAAACCATCTTAAGGGCTATCAAGAGGAAAAAAAAAAAGTTACTTAGCAAGTCTACAATGTGTCTTTCCCCTGTTTGCTGGAAGTCTGCCATAGCATCTAGTGCTTGTGTTCATGTCACATTCGGAGATTAGAGCATCCTAACGCCAAGCAAAAAGAGTTAAAACAGGAATCCAGTCAAGTGTGCAGAAGGAAAGGGTGGTAACTGGAGAAAGGTGATCATAATCCTATGGATGCTTTTGTCTTACTTTTCAGTAGAGAATCATTCTTCCGGAAAGCCATGTGGGTTTTTTTTTTTTTTCTTTAATTCTTTGTAGACTAAATAGTTATTCACTCATTAGGATTTATAATTGGACGTTAACCATGTCAGCCCTTCATAGAGTCCATCCCCTGTAGTAGCACAGGAGGGCTGCACGTACCAATTCCTATCCCTGATTCGGGTCAGGCCCAGTTTCTCCTGGATTTCATGGGGTTTCATGGCATCCGGCAGGTCCTGCTTGTTGGCGAAGATAAGGATGATGGCGTCCCGCATCTCCCTGTCATTGATTATGCGGTGGAGCTCCTGGCGGGCCTCGTCGATGCGGTCGCGATCGGCGCAGTCCACCACAAAGATCAACCCTTGCGTGCCCGTGTAGTAGTGCCTCCAGAGAGGACGGATCTTGTCCTGGCCCCCGACATCCCACACGTTGAACTTGACGTTTTTGTAAGTAACCGTCTCCACGTTGAAGCCGACGGTGGGGATGGTGGTGACAGACTGGCCCAGCTTTAGTTTGTACAGGATGGTGGTTTTACCAGCCGCGTCCAGACCCAGCATCAGGATCCGCATCTCCTTGTTGCCGAAGATCTTGGACAGCACCTTCCCCATCTCGGCGGCATCCAAGGGGCCCGGCGCCTCCGGGGTGGGGGGAGCGGAGGGACAAGCGCCGACCCACCCGAACAGCCCGCGCGG
>NW_010538771.1:0-2759 GCF_000687285.1 Phaethon lepturus
CCTTCCAACCCAAAGATTCTATGATTCATAAATGAAGGTGAATATAGTTTCTGTGCTAAGCTGTTAAAATAATAAAATAGTTGCGTTCCTTCACTATCAGACATATGGGCTCTTTCACATGCTGAAAGCTGATCTCTTTGTATGCTGAAAGTTGACAGCTCAAAAAATATCCAGTAATTATTACTATATATTCATTAAAAGAACTCAACTGCAGAAACCTGGAGTCATAAACAGAAAGACACAAGAGGCTAATCACACACGAGCATTCTCTGCAAGGCATTGGCTGCACCTTCATGGCACTTGCCACAGGTTTGAGGCCCTAATTTAAGGCTAAATGTGTTTTGCTCTGTGGAAAACAGACTTTCTGTTGCAAGGCACTTAAGCTTAATATACATGCAGTTACCACCCTATAGGCAAAAATACAGTAATAATTTTCAGATAGCGGTGATTTAACAGGCCAGGTTAATTTATTCCCCCAAGACAGTAAATTATCACTTCACTTAAAATATGTGGAAACAAAACTCTCATAACAGAAATCTAAGTTTAACTGAAAATCCTCCTACTGTTACCTGTATCTCCAGGGATGATCAACACTGCAGGAAGTGAATAATTAACATTGTTCTTTGCCATGATACTGATTCTGTAGGGATGGTTACCAATGGAAATCCTTGTGCTATTATGGACTGATTAAAAGGAGATGTGTTCAGGCTTAGAGTAATCTACTTTTTCCCAGGTTACTTCATATAAAATACTTCTTCCATTTGCTCAAAAACTTGGTGCTTGCTGGGAAAAAAATTATGTGGGTAGACACCAATTACTTACTAAATATTGCTGAAAAAATATGAGAAGAGCAATTAGAACTTAAAAATAACTATTTTGATGTAACAATAAAACAATAACAATAACAACAATAAGTATATAAGTAACAATATAAACACTTGTTTGCACACATGCGTACATATACTGAATGAAATGCAAATGCAGACGTCTCAGTAATGGGATTTGTCTTAAAATGCTTAGAAAAACAGAAGTATACATGCCCGAAATGCCAGGACAGTATACCATCATACAGCTACATACATTCTGAAATATGTTATATATAATATTTGTCTTAGATTCTTAAAATACATTTCCATACCGAATTACTATTAAGTGCATACAAACTTGTTAAAGTTCATTGGAGTAGTTTGCAACCCCTTTAAGAAGGGTTTTGCTTCTGTTTCTGTACCCATGTCTCACCTTCCAGAAAAAGGTGTCATTACACCCCCCCAGAACTAGCATAATTTCTCTCCAGATGTTCAGTTTCCCTGATGGAGCTGCAATAAATACAGCAAAACAAAGATGCTCCAGGTGCAGAAAGGATAAACTGTTTAATTGCTTCCTCCCATTTGAAGAAATTCAACCTCCAAAACCTCTCTTTCCCCATCAATCCCAGGTCTTGCCAAAACATTATCCTTTGACTTCTTGCTCCCTTCATTCTTTTTTTCTGAATGAATGCCTGGTTCATTTCCCTAGAAGAATCTTTCTTAGCTTGCAGTTCCCCAGTGCTTGTTCCCACCTCTGCACAGTTCCTCCAGCCTTCACAGAACACTGTAACTCAGTCTGTCCATCCTCCCAGTCATCTGGATTTCCCACGGCCTGCACTAGATGAAATGGCAGACTGGCACATAGGATGAGAGTTAAGAAGCCACCTTAAAGTTTGCTTAGTGTGCTTCTACTTTTATGCATGCAATAGGCCTCTGCTTTAGCTACACAGCAGAAGAGTAGCAGCCAATAGAGATGGCAAGCGAAAAACATCCTTCAGGCTTCCCTTCTCAATAGGCTGGACATACTCGCTTCCTTTGTTCTGATGGTTCTGGCTTTGCTACATTCACTCCACCTCCAGAAATGCTGAGCTGCCCCACAGTGTACTCTAGCTGCGTATTCAGCGTATGGCTGCAGTCCACCCAGGGTGATGCTGGCATAATGAGGATGCATGTCTGAACTGTTGTGCTGCAAGACAGAAAAACAGAACAATCGGAGCTCAGTTTCACTTCACGAGCAAGAGGCTTTTGTCTGAAAAAAATAGTTCTTCCTCTAGATCCTATGATAGCCAGTTAAGCTTGACTTAGAAAAGATAATCATGGAACAATAACTAAAAAAAAAAAAGAAAGAAAAAAAAAAGATATGCACAAGATACAAAGACTGGGAGATCCAAAAAGATGTCTGCAAGCCAGCTCTGCATAATTATTTGAGTGGGAGTCACTCATAACCTGTCAAATAACTATTTTTTACATCAAGGAGGGAATTTACTGAGACCTTATCCTCACCCAATCTGGATCTCTTAGTTTATGTAAGTAGGATGCTATTCTAGACATATGCATAGCATCCACACCTGTCTTTCCTTTTTTCCCCCCAACCTTTTCCCCCCCTCCCTCTGAAGAGGCAGGGTGAGTTCTGGCACGAGTCAAAAAGTGAGTATGCTTTTAAAGCATTTCCTCAAAACAGTCTCCTGCAATGGTCAACTGCAGCAGCCATTTGATCAAACAGCTCTTGGGAAATACTTAAGACAGAACACAGCTTGCTCCTGATCTTTATAATGCCTTTTAATATGCTAGAGGCAAGCTGCCCCTTGAAAAGGGGCTATAGAGAGGCTAAGAAAAGGGCTATAGAGAAATCACAGTACGTATGCAGAGAGTCAATCAACCTGCCATGGTTTAATCCCAACTAACAGCAATTATTGACGTGTGGAAAACAGACTCCATAATCTGTAAGATTGT
>NW_010538772.1:0-456 GCF_000687285.1 Phaethon lepturus
GCCAAGAGAGTATTTGTCCCTTGGGAGTGGCGCAGAATGAGCCGTGTCAGTCAGTTTATAATTAGATACTAGCACCTAACAGTATTCTTTCTGTTGGATTTTTATAGTTTTGTCTCTTCTTTTTTAAACGTGAAAAATAATCAGCCTTAAAATAAAATAATTTAAAAAAAAAAAAATTACCCTGGAAAGAGCGATCTATAAAAAGAGAAAATCCTTGCCAGGGGAGCGCCACAGCAGTGAGCCCAAGCCACAGAAAGCCCAGTTTCAGGCTTTCCTTTTCCGCAGCTACTCAGAGGTTAACCAGGGTCTGTAAGCAAACAGCTTAAAGAAGGAGCCCGGCTTAGTGCCTGGGTGTCTGGGGCTGTCCCGGGGGCCGCCAGCCTAATGCCCTTCCAGCAGCCCCTCCCTCCCAAAGGCGATACTGGGCAAACAGAACCAGCCCTCGCCCTCAGCCCG
>NW_010538772.1:1003-8918 GCF_000687285.1 Phaethon lepturus
GGGGAGGTGGCAGAAGAGGTTGTTTCGCTTCAGACGGGCACAGAGCCACGTATATATAAACCCTGGAGCAGCGGCCCGGGAGGATTTTTAAGCACACCCACACCTCGGCTCGCTTGGCAGCGTGGCGAGGTGCTGCCGGGCGTCCCGTCGGCTGAACCCCAGCGAACCGGAGCACGGGAGTGATCTGCCCATGGGCTCCCGCCCGCTGCGCAGAAGAGGTTGTTTCGCTTCAGACGGGCACAGAGCCACGTATATATAAACCCTGGAGCAGCGGCCCGGGAGGATTTTTAAGCACACCCACACCTCGGCTCGCTTGGCAGCGTGGCGAGGTGCTGCCGGGCGTCCCGTCGGCTGAACCCCAGCGAACCGGAGCACGGGAGTGATCTGCCCATGGGCTCCCGCCCGCTGCTGATGCTGATGCTGCTTCAAGCAGGTGAGTACCACCTCTCCGTCCCTCTCCCTCCCCATGCCTCCCCCCGTCCCAGGACAGCCTCTCCCCTTGCCATCAGCTTTGCCTGCTGTGAAGCAGGCACCTCAGTGTGGTTTGGCCAACTGAGAAAAGAAAAAAAGCACTGCTTGACTCTTTTCAACTTTATAGCAAGGGGCTGTGGAAGTGAGCTGCCTGCCCACTTCGCTTCCCTGGTGGTTTACAGGGCTGGGGCTGTGTAAACATGGGTCATTTTGATTTGGGGTAGTTTTCTGTTATAAAGTTGTTGGTGTCTGTGTTTCTTCATAGAAATACCCTCTTTTAGTACCAGTGACTGTGGAGCAAGCACTTTTCAATTCATGTGAATTTAAAATAATTTTTAAAAACCCTGTTAAAAAAACCCATAAATGTCTGCTAATATAAAGCCCCCACAGGCAGAGGCCAAACACCACTAAACCAGCAGGTCTGAGGTTATATCTGCAGTATAGTTTGAAAATAGACCCCAAAATGTTGCCTTAATCTACAGCAAAGGCTGCCTGTTTAAGCAGGAAACAGAAAGTGTAAGTTGTCAGATCCACCTCTGCTGACCTCCCCGCAGGTGTGTTCTCCGCCAAGGCCCCCCATTAGCGGTACAGCTAATGACCGGACATGTTCCTAGTCGGAGATGTGACTAAATGCAGGCTGCTGTGGAGACTCATTTCAGGACTTTTCAAGGCTTTCCCAGCTGTGTTGGCTTGGCTGCCTGGCACAGAAAAAGCCATTTCAGTTCTTGGTCAAGTTATTAGCAATGCACCCGAATATCGCAATGTACTTGCTGGGGCTGACCTCTCAGCTGCAGCAACCTGCCGTCAGCCTCAAAACCTAGCCAGCTTCCAAAGAATGAAACAGGAACATCAGAGGCTGCCTGGATGCCCACGTTATTTCAAGCTCTTCCAGAGCGTGCAGCCCTAAGCAGCGTCTTTTGGACTCAATTGCCTTTGGGGCTTTCTTTCCGCTTTCATGAACAGCTCTGCACTGTAATTACAATTCCTTGATCCTCAGAGATATCCCTAAAAGAAGAATGGCCTTTCTTTTTCTGGGTGAGGTGCAGTTACCTTACACCAGCCTTGGCTGTTTTCAGCCAGCGGCCAACAGACCAGGTCTAGCAGTCCTGGCTTAAGAGGTCAGCGAAAGACAGCTAAAAAAAATGCAAGCTGCTCATCAGGAGGCCTGAATGCCTACAAAGAAGTTTTTCGCTATTGGAACATTTTCAGGGTCTGCAAGCTGCAACAGGTTGAAAAAGCGTGATTTTTAACCCCAAATCCAGAGCAGCTCACCGCTTGTGATTTCCCCTGGGGTGCCCAAGAGCTGAGCCCCTGCTGTTTAGACAAGGGAAACAGGTCGTTGCTTTAGTTTCGAATAACACCCCTCTAACGTGATTTTAGCACGAAACCTGAACACTCAAGCAGTGTTTAGGTGAGCCGTGCGGTTACTTTTTCAGGAATGTGCATTTAATCCCCGAGGAATGCCCCGGGAAGCATAAGGAGGCTGTGTGAAACCCCGCGCCGGGGCTGCCTGAGGCGCCAGCAGTGGAGGGAAGCGCTCGTTCTTGTGGGGGGCTCGGGCTGCAGAGGGGCAGCAAAGCCCTGCCTTGTCCTTCACTGGGAGAGACCCTCCGTGTCCTTGCTGAGGGACTGGGTCAGGCTGGGAGGGCGAGCCAGCTCGGGAGATGCAGGGAGAGGCCCAAGGAAGGGGATTAGAGGCGAGGTTTTAAAAGGAAAGCAACTGTTTTAATAATAGTATTGAGTCCTCGGGTGGTTTAGGGGATTAATTAGTCCGTGTTTGCACAGCACTTCGAAGAGGTCAAGCATGCTGCAGCAGCTGGGGGCAAGTGGCAAAGCAACTTCGGTGGTGGGCTCCCTGTTCCCAAGCATCACCACCCCCTCCATCCAAGGCTGCCACAAAGTGCTCCCGTTCAGGCAGGCTTTTCTTTTCGGAGCGGCTGTGCATGGGTGGGACGAACGGATGGGTTGGGCAGTCGGCCTGAAGGGTTCGATGCTACCGGTGAGTAGCTTTGCCACATGCGAGTTGATGGTTGGACTTGATGATCTTAGAGGTCTTTTCCAACCTTAACGATTCTGTGATTCTATGATAGAGCCCTGCAAAGCATGCGGTCCTTCACAGTAGACCCAGGCAATAAACGTTCCCATCTGTCTATCATTAACATGATAAGCATCAGCATTTGCAGCTGAATATCACAGTGGTTTGAGTATTAGGGGCAGGGTACTCTTGGTTTCCGCAACAGTTACTGCAAGGTAGCATCTGTGGTTTCTAAAAAAGTCGCGAATTAACACAGGAAATCACAACACTGTTTGAAAGACTTGTAACTCAAAAAACTCCAGACTGGTTTCAGTGGCCATCCACACACTTCAGCTGACACAGAGCTCCTTTTTTTATTTTTGCGAATTAATGCAGCCAACCTGCTGTTATGACTTAAATGGAACATAATAATGGAAGCAGATGTAAATGTTGCCAGCACTTCCAAATGCTCAAAAGAAAGCCAATATATGTACACCTTGGCTAACATAGGCACTCTATCCTTGACGAAGTATTATCTTAAGGGCTCGGGGACTTGTAGCTATCCCTGTATGTATGCAAATTAATAGTACTGTCAGCTCTTTGCCATCCAGAGAACAGGTTAAAATATCCTGAATAGTAGAGGAAACTTGGGTAGTATAAGACACCTTGGGCAACACAGAAACCTCATTTTTTTCAGTTAGAGACCAGGTTAGGTCTGGTTGTGTGCTTGTCCTCTGCTGCTTTCCATCCCACTTGGGACCACAGCATAGCTAGTAAGCTTTTCCAGGTGTGGGAGCTCTGGGGTGCAGTGAAACCCACCTGGCTTTGCATGGTGCTGGCACAGGCCCTGCAAAGCTCAACAGCATGGGTTCCATGATGTGCAAAACCGGGCACACTGCTCCCGGGTGCAATATAGCTGTAATCACACACTAGTACAACCAGAGCTCGTAAGTCTTTCTTGAACTGAGCTCTCTTTGCAGAAATACCTGCTTGGGTATTTCTGTATCTGCCTCCCGGATAGCCCATCCCTCAGGTAAGGCCCCTGCAGAGTCCCCTTTGCAGGGTGAATGCCATGGCTAATTAGATTGTCAAAGCTGCACCCACCCAACCAGTCAAGACCAAAAAAATCCCCCTTTAAGGACTTTAAGAAAATCAGCGTCAGGCATGTTTAATCCTTGTATGAAGCCATGTCCTGTCTTTGCAGTTTGGAAAGGTGCTTTGGGAAAATCCCATTCACTGCACACCCGAGGAATCATCGAATTGGCAGGAGCTATATCGTGTGGCACGGGACGATCTCCCTTGGCATATATTGGTTATGGATGCTACTGTGGACTGGGAGGACAAGGCTGGCCTAAAGATAAAACAGACTGGTAAGAAGAACCTCAACTATGCGTCCAGAAGCAGGGCAGATCTCCCCAGCCGTTCGTACTCCTGTGACACTATGCAATTGTTACTGCCTTGTGGAGGGGGAACTTAGTATATATGAACAGCACTGGGGAATCGTGAGTGAGGACCCATGTATCACTTGGGGTTTGAATGAGGGTTTAACCACCTTCTGGATGAGAGCAGAGCTCTTGGGACCTTGTCTGAGTGGGGTGGAGGGCAAAGGAGGAACCAGGATATGATTTCCTGAAATAGCTGCATGTTTATGCGTAGAGAGCAAGCCCGGCCTGAAAAAAGGGGAGCGACCGAGGTATTTGGAGGATTATTTCACCCAGGTCCTGAAAATGGCAGTGATGGGAATATCACTGTTTATCCTCTGGAAGAAATCCAGGTCTTTGCAAGGAGTAATCAAACCTGTGGCCTTCATTGCCTGTTAGTTCACACTGAATCAAGGAAGAACAACAACAGTCTAGAGCATGGTGTTATTTCCCCTCTTTGTTAGTGGGGAAGATGCTGTACTTTTTATTCCAGAGGCTAAAAGCAATGAGTCCAGGAGGTGTAGCAATCAAAGACTTCTTTCTTGTACTTTTCCATTAGCATACATGTAAATCTTGAGCATGGTGGACTCTTGTGTGCTCTGAGCCCATTGTTTGCAATCTTGTCTGGTTTTAAACCTCAAAGACAGAGCACACAAGTTTATCTGCAGTCAACAGCTCAGGTGTTACCAATTAGCAAGCACTGCTTTTAGCAGGGGTGAAGGCAGTGTGCAGCTCCCTGGGAAGGAAACCAAGCTTTCCAGAATATCCTGCCATTGGAGACATTTGGCATGGCTAGAAAACCAAAGTTTTGCTGCATTGGCAGGACAGAAAAAGGAAAAATAGGAAGAAAAGGTGCCAAGGGTAACAGCCAACTCTGCTGTGGACATAAAAGAGCAAGTATGCCCTAAAACTAGTGGTGATGTCTTCATTAACACAGCGAGAATTTTCACTCCCGAAGTCCTTTCTTCACATCCCTGATTTGTACCTATGAAACATGTCATCCATGAAACAGGCAGTACAGGACTTACAAATAATGAGTAACTGCCTGCAAAGTATCATAGCTGTCAGGTGTAGAAGCTTCTCTTAATTTTCAGTAATGTCTCTTGACCTGCTTATCACCACCTACAGCCGTGTCTATAAACGTTTTTATTATTTTTGTTAGCCCTTTACCAACTCTCACAATCAGGCCTTTAAAGTAAAACATGACTTCACTAATTTGGAGTACTTTTACTGAAGGGCTGAGTGGAGCCACCTAAAAGCTGTTTTCCATGTATGTTGGGTGACCCCCAAGTGTAGGTGGCTCTGGGAGATGCAAGTGGTCAGCGCTCCTGAAAAACAGAGAGAGAGAGAGTAAAATATGGCCATGTGTTCATCAGCCAGTGTTTCTGCTGCTGGTTGATTTCCATGGGATGTGGATTTTATTCTAATGGCAGAAAAGGAGCAACTGCAACTGGAAATGCCTCAAAATACCAGAGAGTTTGTAAAAAGGAAGCTTGGTGCTTTAAGTAAGTGCATTCATAATTATTTCTCAGCTGCAATGCTTGGCTGCAAGAAAAACCCAGAAAGGCTTTTAGTTAGGTTCTTAGCTAGGAAGAATCAGCAATGCCCCACTAGATTTAGCCCTAAAAATTTCCCTTTTATGTTTGCTGGAGGAATCTTCTGACATCTGTTACTGAGAATTACTGCAAAAATCAGTGTGGCTGAGTACACCAAGCCTGTCAAAGTGACCTCATTATTTTCCATATTTGCCATTCTAAAAAAGAAAGAAGCAGAGTAGCAAAACTACTGGCCATGAGTGACAATTTTGAAATTACTCACCCCCTTGACTTCTAGGTTTGTTACTGAGACCCTTACAAAAGGAGTAATTTTCTTGTGAGTAATTCAGTCAATCTGTCTAGACAGGGCTAGAGTGCTTCTAAGCACCTCTCTTTTATGGGAAAAGAAAACAAGCCATTGAGTGGGTAATCCTTTTATAAGGTTTATTCCACACACTGACTTTGATGTTGGGTTGTCAGTAATCACCTTTTCCCTTTTGTTCCACTCTCACATTCCTATCACTTCAAGACATAATCGCATCTCTTCCGCATAAAGTCAATATATTTGTTCCTCCTTCCCCTTTCTGTTTCCCCGGATTGCTGTAGCACCCATTTTGTAGAGCAGGACTTGAAGGTGCTCAGTGTCTCCCTGAAAACACTGAATGCTGTGAAAGGCAGGATGGCATATGTGGCTCATCTAAGCCCCGGCAAACTCATAGGGAAGAGTAAGATTTCCCCTCAGTCACTGAGTTAAAGCAAAACAAAAGGACACACAGCGGTGGCTGTGCTGTTATCGTGACAAGCCACAATGCGACCAATTCTTACTTTAACGGTATTTACTCCACAGCAGGGGTCTGGCCAGCTGATCCCTGCAGGCCAGCCAGAGCTGTCTGTAGCCATTACGGCTGTCTTGTAGCTCAGACGTGACGAATAGGTTGCTTACTAACTAGATGACACAGTTGTGTTTGTTTTCCATACCTGTTGACCAGTGCTCTGCCGTAGTGTTGGCTGACTCAGTTTGTGCTGGTCTAGACGAGTGTTAGCAGGTTACTAAAAGCTTAACACCGCGCTCTGACCCAGGTGCAGAAAAGAGCATTTCCAGACAAGAAGGGACCATCTGAAGGTGGCAAAAGACAATGATAGTTTTCCTCGGTCTTCATTCCCTGTCAGTTCTTTTGGTGCATCTGAAAGAGATGTTTGTAAAACATGAGCCAAAGTTTTCTCCCTTTGCGTTGGTGGAAGCTGCATGTCACCCCGCTGCAGTTATGGGGTGCTCATCAGGAGCAACTGGTGTAAGGGGAAGCAGAATTGTGCCCCAAATCCTGTGGTCCTGCACAATTTATGCAATCCCCCTGATATTGCCAAGCCAGCTAAGGAGCAGTAAGTTCTGACAGCTAGCTAGCACACCTCTATAGTGCTCATCTGCTTGTCCTTGCCTGATTCATTGACCATCTTTTGCCCCCTCCAAGGTCTATTCTATTCTCACTTCTTATACCTCTTTATCTGTTCACTCCCTCTGGCTCTCCATGAAGAGCAATTTCCTTCCCCTGGCACACAGGCTCCTAACTCCTCCCTTTGCCTGTCTACTTTCATGTTGTTCTTCCTCCCCACACTCCTCCATCACTGACACCAACTTTACCAGTTTGACTACTGATTCACTCCCCAGACCTCACAAATCCTGTGATTTCTACAGCTGGCACTCCACCTCAGCTCAGCCTGATTTGTGGCTCTCCACCATGCCCTCTTGTGCTCTGTGTCCCATATATGAGACACCAATGATGGACCTACTCTGCTATCTAACAGCCCCTTGAGGGTGGATGAGGCTGTGCTGCAGCTTCAGGTACATTATCCACAGTGCCTTGGGCTACAGCAACTCCTCCAGATGACACATGCCCCAGTTTGTAGCTCAGTGCCATAGGTCATCCCTGTCATCATCACTGACATATTGATGTCAATCCCATCAACATGATGCATTGCATAGGGACTCAAACATTGGAGGAAGCTGAGACTTTCACACTTTCCACAAGGCTGAAACTTCTTCTGTCCTTTGGTCTTTCACTTCCAAACTCTTCAGGACAAGCCTAGCAGTGAGGTGTTACTGGACCAACAAAGAACTGACCTACAGCCTGTTACTGCTGTCATGTCCAACAGAACCAGTTCCATGGGCTGAATAAGGTCTTCTCAATTACAGCAACTGCTGTAACTCCTTAAGGGAAACCTTCTAGATACATTTATCCCATAGGGCTTAGTCCCATTCTGGAGTCCTTTGAGGAGCTGCCATGAAGGGAGATACTACTCTGCTACTGCTAACTTACATTTCTAGGTTTCACAATGCAGTGAGTAGTCTGGTTGTAATCATCACACAGGTTTCATCTTTGCAAGCGGAGGAAAAAAAAGGCATTTGGTTTGCAGACTCATCTGTGGGATGAAATTGCTACTTTAACTACTAAATCAGGAGCTCCGTCAGTAGGGAA
>NW_010538772.1:8949-26072 GCF_000687285.1 Phaethon lepturus
TGTGTGTAATCACAGGAGTTACTTGAAGACTGAATTTGATCTGAGTGGTCTGATTCTCTTGTCCCTTTCACATGATTCACCTGATCTAGTGCCAGGGATTTTATTAGAATTTGTGTCAGTGATAGATCTTTTTCTTCACACTTCAAATATTGTTTTTTTTTTCCTGGGCTTTATAGCTCACACAGCCCACCAGCTCTCATATCCATAAACCAATTTCTAAAAGGGCAAAATTCTCCTGCAGCAGAGGGTGGTCAAGTTCATGATGATCTTGAGTTCTCGAGTAAGCTACTGGCAGCTCCCGACAGGTTCCCAGAGAAGCTGCGCTTCCTGCACAAGGGACCTTTATCCTTCTTGCAGTATTGTTCCACTTTTCCAGAGGGATATAATGGTGGATCCCAGACTTTTACTGGCTTTTCAGGTACGCTGACCTCAGGCCTTGAGGATAACAATCAAGGTTTTCAACTGGATTCGGTAATCTATGGGCAGCCAGCACAGCCATGCTCCCTTTTGGCCAGCTTATCAACTTCTTGAAGAGATTCACATCTAGGACTCAAGAGCTTCTCTAAAAGCTATCTGCTCTTCATTTGCCCCTAGCATCAGCCTGCCTCAATGCTTCTCAATCAGTAGAGCAGTTTCTCTGTAGTGTCCCTGTGATCTTCCAGGGACAGCTTCTGGAAATGCAGATGACTCCTCTCTGGCTCCAGCCTCTGACCTCACATTCTTGCTGAAACAGCCTTTGCTATCTGGCTGAGGACCTCTCTAAGTGCTGAATCTTTTCCTGACATATTTTGAGTCACTAAACAACCAGAATAAAATTCAAGTGGGGTCAAGTTTTCTATAAATTCTGCAGTAATCAATAGTGGGAATTTATCTTGCTGCCTAGTCTGTAGGACAGATATCATCAGCTGAGCTAGTCCCCCTCAACTCTGTCTATGGTCAATGAAAAGCAAATGCACTTTCAAATGCTGTGTTTTTCACCTGTGTTAGAACTCTGTGGTGTGAGAGAGCTGTGGCCCACGCAGGCATAAAGGGAGTATAGGTCAATATCTTATATGTAGATGTTTACATTTAGGGATCTGAAGTTAACTGATAGGAATCCCGCCATTGAGGCTGATGAGTTTGTAGCCTCAGAAACTGGATGGGCCAAAGAGCACGTGGCAGGTCCAGGTAAACTGAAGAGATGAAGCTGCTTGGTGATGCTGAGGAAAGCTAAAAACATCCCAACTCCAAATTCTGGGATGGGTGTAAGCATAAGCTGGTGAGCCACAGTCACACACACCTCATAGTAACGCTTCAGCTCTGTTTCAGTGGGTGGGATTACCATGTATTGACCACACCTGCCTTTCTGAGGGCAAAAGCTTGGAGGAAGAAGCATGGTGGTCATGGGAGCAAATATGGCACTAATAAGCTCCTGAGCCATGTGGCCTTTCAAAGAGATGCCAGGACACTTGATTCATCAACAAATGATTTACTGACAGGCTGGGGCAAACATTGCTGTCGTGACCGGTGCTTGAGTGGAGCACTCCTGGAGTACATGCAAACACTACTGAGAAAAACATGCAGGATGCAGGAGGACACCCAAACTCTACCTTTTATTCTCTCCCAGGTGCTGCCACAGGCATGACTGCTGCTACGACAAGGCAGAGAAGGAAGGCTGCAGCCCCAAGGCACAGCGCTACCAGTGGGCATGTGAGCAGAACACTGTGCGGTGCGGTAAGGAAATGCTCGCTCGTGTTCGGGTCCATTTCGCTCCCTACTCAGCAGGTGCTAGGCTGACCGAAGAGCTTTGTGGGCCTCAGAGGTAGGTCTGTTTATGCTGAGCTGGTTTCAAAGCCACTTTGGGCAATGTCCATTCTCCTCCGAGCTCTCTGCCCTTGCCTTGCCTGGATCGTTAGTCTTGCCAAGAGTCCCCAGCTGGAGCTGGGAGGAAGGCTGGAGCCCCAGCACCACCTGTCCCAGGAAACCTGAGTCCTCCCCAGGCTGAAGAGCAGTAGTGTGGGCCCCGGAGCCGATAAGCCATCTGAGTTTGGCAAGGATGCAGATGCCTCTCTGGAGGGTCTCTGCCCACCTGCATTACGCACCCCTGCTCCATAAGGACGCCTTCCCAGCGCTGTGCAATGGTCTGCCTGTGACCACTTCTGCAGGGGTGGTCTTCCCGTGGCACTTTTGGCCCTCTCTCCAGCGGGATTGTTCACTGTTTTACTTACCATTATGTACTGCTAGAGAAGAGCCATGCTAACTTGTAAGACAGGTTAAACAGGGTGCCAGCCTGCATCTGTGCCTCATGTGGGGCTCCAGCCTAAAGCCCGAGGGCTCCAGTGGGGATCTGGAAACTTGCGGAGTTGATTGCTCTCAAGTGCCGCAGGCACACAGCAAATGCAGGCTGTGCTTAGCTCTACAGCTGGTATCCAGTCAAGGTCTTGAATTGCACAGTCACAGCCCATCAGTGGCTTGCACCAGTTTGTTTTGACATACACCAGATGACTTGAGTCTTACAATTTGTCACTTCTATTTCTAAGTCTCAGAAATGTCCCTGATGAGAAAATATATCGTAGAACACTTTGAAAGTTTGAAAAGAAACATGTGAGAATAAAACTTGTCCCCATACCATCAAAGCTACTTGCCTGAACATTAAAAGACAGTTTCTACCTCGTCAGAAGACCATATTCTACTGGTACAATCCTCAGCTCTCCAGCAGCTGAAAATCTGCCAGCAGATATGGGATGTGGCACAGCACATCTTCAGTTGCTCTTTTCCAAATGCCAGAACAACCTATTAAATACAAAGTGATGGCTAAGGAATGTATTGCTTTAATGTATAACTACTCTCCTCCCACTTACCTATATTTCCATAGCTGACTGATATTTTCTTCTAGCTATTTTGATAAGAAAAAAAAATCTTGTTTCTTTTTGCTGTGAAGGAACAATCCTAGTTGCAGATGTGAGACATATCATCGAGCCCATGAGACATATGCAATGTATGTTCCATAAGAGTGCACTTGGCTGCAGCTGTTCCAATCTGACTAACAAGTATTCATTAAACAAATGCCATTAATTCCTTAACTGATGTCCAGGCAAGGGCTGAGAAGCATCCATCAACTGCTCACCGCAAGCCCTCAGCAGGCTTCACTTCCCCTGACATCCCCCATGGGCAGGAACAATCAAAACACACTCTGAAGGTGAATTTCCTACCCCAGGCTACAGCACAGCAGGTTTTACCAAGGTGTGAAGTTATAATGTCTGATCCCTGAAATTAAATTAAATCCCTGAAATTAAATTTCCAGGCATGCTTGCTGGGCCTGTGGTAATGATGTCCAGAAACAACAGAAGTTTGCACTGTCCTTTCTATGCAAAAGGAAATAAATGCTTGTTGCCTGGCATGGAAGCATAAATACACATTTTTTCAGGGAAAGTAAATAGAAACTACTCATTTTACCAGGAACTTCTCCTCCTCCTCATCGTTTGCTGCTGTTACACAGTTTTGTTTGTGGAATGGAAAAAATGGGCAAAACCATATTTTTCCATTCAGATATTCCATCATATGTAGGCAAATTCCATTCAATAAATATCTCAAATATAGAAAAGTCTGTAAGCTCTAGGGGCTGGTCAAAAAAATCATTCTGCTTTAACAGAAATGACTGCCAAGCCAGACTCTTGTATTCACGTTAGATGGACAGTGGTTGGCACAGCGTAGGAAGAACTTAAGGAGCAGAAGGGCAAGGAGAAAATCAGGCAGGACAGGTAGCTAAGGAAAAAATGGACTTAGCGCTGAGTCCTCATCAGTGGGACCCTTGAAACACTTTTTACTGGTAAATAAGTGATTCTTTTCAGAAAAGCTTAAGAAATATGGACTCTTCTGCTTTATCAGATGCAGGGTTGATCCAGCAAAGTCCAGTGAAATCTGGAAGGATTCCTATGCTCATTGCAGCTGGTTTTGGAGGAAAACCCATGTGCACTGGCATAAAGTTACACTTCAAACTTTGCCTGGTGCAGCACTTGGTGGGTGTTAGATAATATGTAGTTACAGCCTCAAATAAACAAGGCACTGTGCTTTGAAATAGTATTAGCCCAATGGCTGCATTATAGGGGGACTTCATTACTCCCAAATCAGTCATTTACAATGTAGCTACCTGAGCTAGTTGCTTTGATGTTCCTTATGGTCCTTACCTAGTCACATAGTCATATAATTGCATTATAAATAGTTCCATACGTATGATTTTGATCCGCTTCGTTAGCTGCTGACTCATAAAAATCGGGTACCTGACCCTGCTGCAGAGTTCCTTGGCTCCTCTGCTGTGGTCAGAGAGATGTAAGAGCAACTCACAGACCATGAGTGAAGGATGCCCGGTGGGTGCTTCTGTGATCTCAGGTTTCCGAATGTCCCTCTCAGAGACTCTTCCTTGCAAAGCAGCATTTTTTTTTTCTTTTGAAATCAGTCTGATTTGCAGAGGGAGGAGTTAGAAGGGAAATTGACTGACTGGGGGAAAATGGATTATTATAATTTTCTTTTTTAGCTTCAGCCGCTGAACTAAACCCCCATTGTTTGCACAGTTCTAGAAGCAGGGAGCGCTCTGTGCTGGGCAGATTTTTGTAAGCGTTGCCAGTTTACATCTAGCTGCTACTTTCTGATGCTCTTGGTCACAGTTAAGGTCAGTCCTGTTGACAGAGAGAGGACAGGGGAGGGTCAGATCCACAGACAACACAACATGTTGGTCGTCCTCTGTTCCTGCTCCCATGGCCTCTGTTCCCTAAGAATTGCTTTATTAGGGAATTTTTCCTCTTAAAACTGTTTCTTTGCATCATCTGATATAGAATCTCTCATCCTCTGCTCACATTTTCTTTTGCAGGTAACCTGACAGACCGATGTGAAAAAATGGTGTGCTTGTGTGACCAAGAAGCAGCCAAGTGTTGGGGAGCAGCCCCGTACAACCCACACTTCATCCTCTGGCCAGACTTTTTATGTGGACAGACTCATCCCACATGCCATTTCAGATATAGAGGGGCAGAATAGTCTTTTTGGGACCTTTTTTCTACCCCTTTGAATTTGAAGGTGCTGGAATAAACTTTTACTTCTTTTACCAGAGCTAACAATGGTGTGAGATAATTTCTATCAATCGGGCCAGGGTTTATGGGGAGAAGAGACACGGCAACATATATGCTGAAGTAAGGATAAGCTCATGCTCTGATCACTGCCTTTGCAGAAACTGAGGGTTCAGTCTGCAAGTGCAGTAAGAACACATTGCTTGTCACCAAATGGCTGGTTTTGTCCTTTCACATTGCCAGACCTTCAGCTCCCATACATTTGCACATGATCTGGAAAACATGCAGGGACTTCTGCTGGTTTGAAAAAACTAAGGTAAAATCCATCTCTGTGAAAAGATACACTGGCCTTCAAAGATCCGAGGTGTGCCAGTCTAGAAGTAGGGTGGCCCGCTTTATTTTCCTGGACCTGCAGGAGGAGTGGGGACATCAAAGAGGGTGGATGCCACCTTATTCCTTATTTGTGCTCAGAGGAGTTCACCTTTCTACCAAAAAGAAAAGTAGAGTCTGGCCCAAGGGAGGGCTCCATCCTTTCTCATGAGGTGTTTCCATGTGTTTCTTAGCTTATATGGCCAGCTGTCTTCACCCTCATGTTCCTGCCTCACAGCACTGGGGACACTTCCGAGGCACATTCAGAAGTGAGCAGAGTTACACCAGGCTATTGCCATTGCAAGGCCAGCAAGGCTTTCTGAATTTACTAGTTGGCACACCCATACTTTGCAAAAGAACTTATTACTTACCTGCCACACACACTTCAGAGCTGATATGCTGCTCTCCTAAACAGGTATTGGCATATCCCCTGGTCAGTGACCACCTGGGAGTCAGTTACTGTCATGTCAGGAAACTGGATGTGGATGACATTAGTCAGGTAAGCAAATCTTTAATCTCTCCTTTTTTTAAGGGTATTAGAGACTTATATAGGAAACAGTATGTTTCCTTCTGGCAGGAGTAAAACAAAATCCTGTTCCTTCAGCCAGGGGTAGCTATGTTCAAGCGGGCCTTCTCTGCCTCTTCGTTACAAGCCTGTAGGCTGGAGCAAGCCAACAGGACAAGAGCCTCTATGAGAGGTGCAGACAGATGGGAGCCACGGTTGCACCCCCAAAAGCAACACATTTGATTTCCTCGGGTAGGTGCTAGCAGCTGGGGAGCTGGGGGGCCTGAGTAAGTCAGGCTCCTTCTGTCTCTTCTGAAGCACAGCCAACCAACTCCAAGTACCACCTTTAAAATAAGAAGTAATGCCAGGGAAAGACCTGAGGTACCTCATCAGAGTCTAGATTCAGAGCTATGTGGCCAGTCTATGGGGTTTTGGCAGCTGATCATACAAATTCCTTTACAAACAATTGTTTTGCTCCTTGCTGCAGGTGGATGCTGAATGTGCCACTGTGGCTGTCAAAGCTGCAGGAAAAAGAATCAGACTAACAAAAATAAAAATGCCAAAGACCACATGTTCTGGGGCGAAAGCTTTTATTCCATCTAGAGGTCCGTTTTTGGCTTACAGGGCATCAGAAGTTGTTCCACCTGTAGGCTTTGCATCTTCCAGTGACTGCTGTAACGCTGCACTTCGGGCTATGCTGAGCAAGAAGGAAACAGAGAGAGAGCAAGTGAGCGATACAGAGTTGGTACAACTCAATAAACTCTTCCAAGGCTTTCTGGCAAGGAAAGAAGGTGTGAACTCTGTTCTTGCAGAGGATTTGCAAAGGCATGATGCTGCGTGGGTCGCAGCAACAGCCGCGGGGTGAGGTTCTCAGCAAGGGCTTGCAGACCCTCCCCGGTAAGGGGGGCCGATCCTGGCCGTGTCCCTGTCCCCGCCACGGTGGCCATCAGGTGGCGGCAGCGCTCCAGTGAATGGCAACGAGCAGCTCTTCCTTTCGTCCCTTCAGGGAGGGGATTTTTTTTCAGCAGGCCGAGCAAGATTTGGGAGTGCCAGGAGAAGAGGTACGAATCACACGGCTCCCCTCCGAACGCAAAAAGGCAGCTGAGCTCGGTCTGAAAGGCAGACCACATCTTGGGTTCCACAAAATGGGAACTAAGCTTGTTTCAAAACCCAGCCTTCAGTGTCAGCCTACTCTAATCAGACCAGCTGACAGAGATGGAAAAAACAGGTGAGCTTTTGGGTACATCAGCCTCTTCTTGGGTCATTTCTTTTGCTAATATGTGACAAAAACATCATAGGCTTTCTGTACAGGAGCATTACAAGAATACAGATGTAAGCATGTAGTTGGTGGGAGGAAGAACCATCCTTCAGAGCAAACCTAAAAGAACCGAAGGAGATCCAGGACTTTGTTAAACGAATAAGCAACATATCATTGAAAAACTCTTTGCTGAAAGTGGCAATTAAAGAAGTATTGTTCTGTCTATAGGCAACTCATTAGGCCCATGCATGAAGCTCTACCCAACATAAACACAGAACTATTTGAAAAAGAGATGGAATATCGAGCCTGTTACAGTTTCATCCACACTGCTTATTTCCTGAACGAGATCCAGTGTCTGACCAGAGGTAATAAAAGGGCTAATCCCTCCTCAAGTTAAAAAAAAAAAGTATATTTGGAAATAGGCAATTGGGTTCATCTTTCTAGCAAGGGATTCCAGGCTTTGGCTTGTTTCTTACCTTGGCAAGAGCCTTGTCTCATACAGAGAACGCACCTCCTCAGCTGCGGGGTTAAAACAATGATCAGAACGACTATGCCTCCAATACCAGCCGCCACAACCCCAAGGATTGTTCCAATGGATTCTTCTATACCAAACAATCCTGGGAGAGAAGGAAAGGTAGAGAGAGTAATATAAGATGTCATCCAGGCAAGTGTGTGCAATGCAGCCAGCATGTTTTCTGCAGTGGCTGCAGAGGAAGAGACTTACTATGATATCAATTACGCCGATGTCTTGTCTGACATGAAATCATGGGCTTCTGCACAGGAGAGAGTGTATTGCACTATGGAGCTATTGATTTTTTTTCATTCCTGTGTAGGAAGCTGCTACGCTTTCCAGGCGTTTAGAGATAGGACAGCCCCATCTCTCTAGCAACCTCCCTTAACAGCTGGATGATATGTGATAGCAAAAGATGCTGCTGTCTGAATTAATGGGACTTATGCCTGTATGCTTCAGTTTCAAATGGAAAAAAATACTCTCACAATTTTGAGAAAGTCATCAGTCTCCCTGTCTGCCTCCAAAGGAGACAGCACCAGAGGGCGGGCAGAGCTCCACTGAAGTCCTTTCTTTCATTTGTTGCAATATGGGACTGTTGCATGGCAGAGATGGGATGATCCCATTTTCTTTGAGATAAGAGTACATCTGCATTCTTACTTTACTATTTGTTGGGGCTGAGGGATGATTCAGAAAGAGCCTTTGGTCAGGTAAGCACAGTAGGGTAGACTGTTACAAGGGTTATGGGATGCAGCGTGGAGAGCATCTGCCCTGTAGCTTCGAGTCTGGCAGAGTAGGAATGTCTCTTCAGAGAGAGGAAAACTGGCTGGGCAATGGCACACAACTGATCCGATCAGATTTTAAGTGACTGCCTCATGCTTATGGTAGTCATTCTGCCATGCAACTCACCCAGGAAAGGTAATAAAAGAATGATTAAAAGCCTTCCAGTTTTATCTACAGTTACAGTATGATCAGGCATTCACTACATATATCTATGCAGTTATATTTAAGCTTCACTAGAAAATTTGGGTGGTTTTGCTACCATGTTCACACACAGATTTCCAAGCATCGGGCCAGCCGTTCACAGGAGCAGCCACTACTCTGTGCTACCTAGCCGAATGGGAGGACACCCACTAAAACCAGCTGCAGCTCATCAGTAAAAAAATCCACTCCCTTCTTCCGCATAACAGGCAGGTATCCTGTAGTTTAAATCCATTTGTGGGCTGCTCATTTCATCAGAAAAGTGAAGGCAATGAAGGTGCTATAGAACCATTCCTTATCTTACTTCAAAATATACATCATATGCTTCCTGTAATGGACAAGTTAACAGAGTCAGCTAATTTCTCTTTTTCATTTTAGATAAGTTTTTGGACAGTCTGGATTTGTGGCACATAACGTTTCTTTATGAATTCTATTTCTCATATTCTCTTGTCCCTTTAATTCAGGCATAGTGCAGAAATGTTATGTGTCATCTTCTCAGGAACACAGAAAGGCAATTACACTGGGCAGGGTGCAGGCATTGCAAGAGTAACTGCACTATTGAGACTATGAGATGAAGCCAATGGGAGACCTCATTAGACACATGACCAAGCCCTTGAAGGGGGGGGGCGGCATGGTTTTCTGGCCCTTTTAGTGCTACGCTTTAAACTGAGTAGTTTTACAAAACTTGATAACAGAAGAACTCAGGCTCAAAAGAGCAAAGGCTTAGTGAACCTCAGTGAGCTAGAATCTTTGGTAATCATAGAATCTTTGGGTTGGAAGGGACTTTTAAAGGTCACCTACTCCAAGCCCCCTGCAATGAGCAGGGACATCTTCAACCAGATCAGGCTGCTCAGAGCCCCGTCCAACCTGACCTGGAATGTTCCCAGGGATGGGGCATCTACGACCTCTCTGGGCAACCTGTGCCAGTGTTTCACCACCCTCACTGTGACAAATTCCTTCCTTAGATCTAGTCTAAACCTACCCTCTTTTAGTTTAAAACCGTTACCCCTTGTCCTATTGCTACAGGCCTTGATAAAAAGTCTGTCCCCATGAATAATGAATAAGTAATGAATAATGGGGAAATGGCACTTGCATAATTTACTCTTGACACAGAAGGTGCTATTTTTTGTTAATTTGATAATAAGATAATAAACCTTCTGATGTGTTGATCTGTTGGGACTGGAATGTGTTTAGCCTACATAAAAAAGAAAGCTGCTTTGACATTTCCAGCTGATAAAGGCAAAGCAAGTATCTCCTTACTTAAGACGCCTAGTGTCTATTTGTGAGGCTAAGAAAACATAGCATGGCACTTTTAATGCTACTTTGATTTTAATGTGAATGAAGTTAAGCAGAAATCATACAATGTGATCCTCATGTTCATTGTGGGATTACTTATGTCATCCAGAGTTAAGGAATGAATACACAAGTTAGTGGGTTGGAGAGAAATAATGTCAGGAAAAAGGAGTTTGGAGCTGTTGCCTGAGATGGTATCTTGACACCTGTCACTCATGCGGGTCCTGCCAAACAGATCTGTGAGTACAAGAGAACTTGTCTGACTGTTTCACTCCTGGCATTGACTTTGATTTTAGTGATAAAATTAGTCCTTCTTTTTTTGGTTGTAAATGCCCCTCCTTGTAATAATACCTGTGTGACTGTTTATAGAGGTAAGCCAATCAAAATAAGCTGGCCTAACAAAAACAATGAGAAATGCTATAGAGCAATTACACTCCACCACACCAGGCCCTACCTGCTAAAGGCCAGACAGGCCAACTTCCCTCTTTCTGCAAGGGTGTAGACCAGCTTTGGAGGAGAAAGAGGGAGAAAAGAAGTAAATAACATCAAATATTACCCAGAGCCCTCCTGATCCTGAGCTTTGTGCCATCTCCTGTCTCCACCTTCCCATCCGGAAGTGTAACCTCACAGAAATAAATACCGTGGTCACTGGTTGTCACATTGAGGATCACCAGGGAGACATCCCCTTGGGACAAGTCTCCACTCATGAAAACCCTGGAGTTATTTGGCAGGACGGTCACATTGTTTTCTAGCAGGTCCATCTGCCCCTTTTCATCTTCTTTGTACCACTTCACCATCAGGTCAGTCAGGGAGGGTCGTCGTGGACTGTTAAAGTGGCAATTTAAGACTACAGTTTCACCCTCTTTGGCTTTTTCCTTGGCTGGTGTTTGGGTCACCAAAAGGTGCCACGGCTCAGGTGTTGTCAGCAACGAAGGCTGTGCTGTTATATGAGTTACAGCTGCATTCTCCTTGCTTGCACTTCCACCACTAACACCAACATCTGTATCAGGAAAGAGAAAGAAGAGGAGGGTTGAGGGTGATAGGATGATAAACTTTCCAGCAGCTCCTGGTCTCTAACCAGCACAAAGAATGGCTCCTGGAATTAGAATTTGAGGGTAGTCACTACTGCGAGGATAGGGATTTTTTTCCTAGTTCCTGCTTAGATTATGTTCACGTGTATAGATAGGTCTTTTCCTGATCCTCAGTTCCTTTCTACTGCCATACCAGGGGAAGATTAATGCCATTGTCCGGTGGCTTTGGGTGGAATTTAGAGTCCATTCAGCCACATTTTCACCTGAAACACTAACTTCTTTCTTACCACCCCAAAAAGTCTCCGGGCTGATGTTTCTGCTTCAACTGCTTTTGAGACAAATCAAAAAATGCAGATACCCTTACACACAGGCAGCTCTGTTTTGACAAGTAGAGTAAATATCTGTGCATCCTAATGCAGCTGCCTGCATCCCAAAACATAATGTGAGTTTCTTAGAAGTTCTGGTATGCACTTCCAGTTTCAGGATAGGAAATCTTGAAATTGTGGGAAGAACCTCCATTGCCAGAGACTGAACCCCCAGCAGATCCTATCAGCAACCTGGGGGATGGCACCTTAGCATTCTGCGGGTGTTGATACTGAAGGTGACATTTATTCTCTGTGAAGGGACGACACTGTCCTGCTACCCTTTGTTAGAAAAATATGGACAACATGCCTGTAGTAGAGATTTAAAACTGCCTTCTCTCACTCATCTGCTAATCACAGTATCAAACAGCCTGAAGCTAAGAGCAGTGTGAGTGGATCTCATTTCTGGAAAAAAGCCTGGACTCAGAAGATCAGAGGAATAGTTGCTCTCTGAAGAAGAGGGAAGAACAAACTCTTAAAAATAAGCCAACAGTTGTCACCAAGAAAGAGTTCAGACCAATATTTGGAAAAGTTTCTTCTGTTGTTTTATTTTCTTCAAGTGAAATAGTCCCCCTTCATACTAGTTGGTGCCCCCTCAAGGACTGCAGACCATTCCATAGGGAAGGTCTTGATTTTCCATTGTCTTGAGTATTTCATTGCCATCCAAAGGGTGTGAAACACTGTTGTCTGGGTCTGGTAAAGCTTCACAGTGACAATAGCTTCTCTATGCTCAGGGACAAATGTCTCAAGGCAATAGAAAATCAAACCCCTTGATGATTGGTTTGAGAGTTACTTTAATGGCTCCTCCAGGCATGCTTGTGCACAATATCACAGTTGTTTTCATAGTTGTTATTATTTATTACTTGTATGGGAGTAGCACTGACAATTTCTATCAGACAGCAGGGCGCTGCTGTTCTAGGTGCCTTATAAAAGGATGGGGTATAGAGCTGAGAGTTTACATATCAGACGAGAGATAACTCATGGATGCAAAAATCGAGAAAGTATAAGCTGGCTATGGAACTAGGCAACAACAAAGCATGTGAAAAATCTTCAGAGCTGTTTGGCGCTCTGTGCTTTTACCTCAAAGTGAAAATTTTGGCCTTGTAACTGGAATACTGATCCATGGGAATTGGATGCCTGAGAATTAGGTGCACAAATATTATTGCAGTTTTGGATCCAGTCCCCTGAAGTGAGTAGTCCTTATTAAAGATACTGGATGAGATATTCTCCTCATGTTCATATATAATCTTACATAATCAATGAGCCTACCGGGGCTTTCAGGGGAATCTGAGGTCCAGATTTTACCCTTCCAGTTAGATAACAGTGTATCGATGCTGCAGTCATAAAAGTTGAAGTATCTTGACAAGGTACTTTGATGAAGTACGAAGTATAGTTGAAATACTTGACAAAGCTGATGGTAGCTTGACATATTACAGTCTGTGTGCATCAAACATTCTGATGTGAATGGTTATTTGATTATTTGGTTATTTGATGTGAATGGTTATTTGGTTATTTGTTAGAGTGAATTTGAGCAGTTTCATCATAAGTACTCTTTTAAAATCTCTGTTCATTAACCATTATCTCCACTGGATACTGCTGCTTTGGCTAAAGTGGTGTGTGCTACTGCTACTTTGTTTTCAAGGAATGGCCACAGAATTCCTTCTCCACTACAAGTATCCAGCCTTACCATATGCACCCCCTGCAACACAATTATAATTTTTGTTCCTTTTTCATTTTTACACAGCCACTTAGTGTCATAGGGAACGTAACTGAGCAGGAACAATGTGCTTTGATGTTGCCTCTGTTCATCATGAGTTTTATTTGCACCTCCTATCATGAAATAACTGGCTATGTCATCTCTGATTCAATACAAATCATGTAACTTAAAGCTAATTAGGAAAATCAAAACACAAGAGGAGTAGGCTGTATTGTTTTGCCTCAGCTCTCTTTGAGGGTTTCACTGAGAAGGTCACAGCACAGCCTCTTTTTTTCTTTCTTTTTCTTTTGTAAGGTTACAAAACTAGAACATACTAGTTCACTGGTAATCAAATACACAATGCCCTTATCATATTGGCATCTGGGAGCATACCATGCCAAATGCCTTGTTGACTCTGCTTCAAAGCTCTTTTTATGTCAGTCGCTTCATTAGCAGAGTGATGTGTAGGTCCCCTGTCATGTGGGTTGTAGGGCTCAATCCCCAATGGAGAGGAATGCAAGGCTTTTTGGTGAAAGCACTTGAGCTAGACAGAGTACAGGGAAATACAGCATGGATGATCTTGTCTTGACCTGGAAAAATTATTAGATGATCTAATAGGTCATTGTCATATGAAGTCGGTAGTTCACGGCCAGTTTTCAGCCATGAGGGGAGAAAGCTCTCTGGGACTCCCTGTAATGTGACAATGTGCTCCACATTTGCCAGGACTAATAGGGCACCTACTAAGCCACCAGCCTCCCCTTTATGTAATCTGCAGGTTGATACTTTCCCATGTAAGGCCATATGGTTGGCTGTGAATGAGAAATACACAAGGCAGGCTAGAGGAGGTGGGGTGACAAAAGGTAAGAATAAAATACACCTGTGGTCTCCTCCAGTCCTGGAGCTTTTAACTTACGCTTTCGTGCCTGGACTAAACCCAAGCAGTCCTGCAAGCTGCTTCTGCCAGCTGCCAATAAAAATGGTGGGTGGAGGTCAGTGCAAAATTTGACCTTTCTAGCTGAGCCTCCTCTCCTTTGTTCACACTCAATAGATGGAAGAGAAGTTGAGGGCAAATAGGGCTTGACTTCCAACCCAAAAATCCTCTCATGCTGGAATGACCATCTTTCAGTTAGTTTTGTTGGCTTTAAAGCTCAACTTCACACTCAGCTGGTGCCATGAGATTGCTATACAAGCTGTATCCAGCTTCCAGTTGTCTATGATTAAGTGATCAATGACTGCACATTGCTCATCTTAATTTATATGACTTTTGCCCTGGGCTGAGGCTGGCTTTCACAAATGGATATGAATAACTACCTTGTGATGATAACCGGTTGCTAATACATCAGAGAACCAAAATAGAAATGAAGCTTCCAGCAATGATGATACACAGCCTTTCTTCTTGAAAAAAACAGGCAAACATACGCTTTCTGAACATTTCTATTAGCTAAATAGGAATGTACCTATAAAGAAAAGTATGGTTTAATGCAGTGCACAACACTAGACAGAGTTTTCCTACATCCTGAGGAAGGCCTCAGGGGAAAGTTGCTTTTTGAAAAAAAGAAGAGAACCTCTCAAGCCCAACTCTAGGAATAAGCTATATTTCTTCTAATTAAGAAAAGTGGTTTAGTACTTACCCACCAGCAAGAAGAGGAAGAATGAAGACACTGCAGATCTATAGAGCTTCCCAACGTGCTGGCTCATAGTTGCTGAAGTATATGGCATCACCGTCTCTCTCTCCGGTAGTACAGGCAAAAAAATATGTGTGTGTTATTGCAACAGGACCTCACATTCTGCCCAGTGAATGTCACACTTACTAAAGTTACCACAGCTTTGAGCTCACAGTGCTCTGCCTGCTGCCTGGATGACAGCCACATTTTAAGTGACAACAATGAGCTCCCGGGGGCTGTTCTGATCGCTCCCAGAGAAGATGCCGAAAATGAATCTGAGAACAGAGGGAAGATAATCTGTTGTTTTTCACTTTGGCCTTGTATAAACCAGAACTTTGGGCTGAGTACAGAATATCCAGATACTCAAAAGGAGACTTCTCTTGTGCTGAACCCCTCCCTGGTGGAGGTGAGAAGAGAAAGAGCATTGGCTTGATTTTCTGAGCAGCTGGACTCCTATCATCCTAATTCACCATGAAAGGAAGCTACAAGAATTCTCTATCGTTGTGGCTATAGGCACAGTTTATAGGTAAAATGTGTTCCCTGAAGTATTTTTTCCAGTGCAGAACAAATCCTTTTTCATCAAAAGTTGATTACTTAAACTCCATTTAAGTAAAGCTCACCTATGCCACCAGGGTGGAGGGGAAAACTGATAAAGCGGATGGCCTATCTGCAAAACTAGCAGGCATGCTCTGGAACGGAGAGTCTGGGTTTACACAAAGGTAGGTACACAACCCTGCTTTGTGGGAAGAGCGCCAGCAGACCCAAACCTGTAGCATCCAGCCCCACCAGCAATGCTACCGCTGCACCGAGCACGTGCCACCCTCGCTAGCTGGCTGATTCCTTTTCCCTCAACTGTGGGATTAGGGGTTATGGCACATCTTTCCAGAAACCTGCTGGTTTTATCTAAAGATTTTGCTTATCTGTAGGACTCTTCAGATAATGGAATTGTACTCCAGTATCCAGTAAAGACTAAATTCCACATCTGTTAAAACACAAAGCACAATTCAGCTGAGAGAGGCATGAGTATTTCTGCTTTTCTTTGCATGTGAAAGCAAAAAGAACTCCCAAAAATCCCCCATCACACCATGAGGAAATCATGCTACTGTCATATGGTTTTCTTGATCATGCTTTTAATAAATTCTGTGATCTGCATCTTTGCATGCAGATGCTCCACAATAACGGTTTCAAGAAATTACACATCTGACTTCCAAAACTCTGCTGAACAAATGACGTCAAGAGGAACAATCCACTCCTTGAGTGACTACTTGTTGCTCTAGCTTTGACGTGCTGACACCTGTATCAGCGAAAGCAGGATAGGCTAGAGGGAGTACAGCTAAAGGAACCTAAAAGGCAAATATTTCTTCTCTGTTTGAAGTGGGTTGGGAGACAGGGAAGACCTGGGATTACCAGGAAGGAATGACTCCAAAGTAAACTATACATTAAGAAGGGAACTGGGACCAAGTGCAGAGCAACATAGCACTTCAGTAGAAAGCTGGAAGGTAGATTGTGAGGGTCTTCTGAAGGAATTACTGACAAAGTGCTAGTGAGCAACCCAAAATATCTATGAAAGGAAAAAGAGGAGTCAAAACCAATAAAGAGTTTGAGAAGGGAATAACCAGTAAACTCAAAGGCACCTGGCAGATCAAGAGAAACTGAGTTACTGGTTAGAGTACTGGCCATGACTGTGTGTTAGAGAGGTCAGTGTGGGAAGATGGAGCTGGACCAAAGGCATTCCAAATGGTGTCTGATTTAAATCCAAGTTATTTGGTGCATTTCTAAAAAAACCTTCAAGTGTGTTGTGATGGACATACTACTGTTGTTGCTGCAAATGCTGTTTATGTTCATTTCACCCTGTAATAGCAATTCTCTTGTGAATCCTCCATTAAATAGGACATGCCTGAGCAAAACTCAGACCAGCCAGCTTTTAATCAAGGGAAGACAAAGGGCTTTTAGTGTTGCTGGCAGCCATCAGTTGAATGTGAAGCTTCTCCCACTTGGAGAATCCAATATGATTCAGACTCTCAACTTTTGAACAAAAATAAAAGTAAACTGTTTCTCTGAGTGTTGCTGAGAAAAGCCTGAAAAAATTGAGTTTCTGATGTCCAAATCAAGGAAGCAAGCAACAAAAGTGAAATAAAACATGCATTCTTTTTTACACTTTCTTGTAAATTTTGGAGATTCATAGCCAGTGCTTTTTTACAGCTGCTCTGTCTCGGCTGATGGCTGCGAAGGGACATCAGCCACAGGGACTTCTGTCACCTTTGCTAATGTATCAGTGGGCAGATATCAGACAGCCCAGAGACATCCCTTCAGGGAGACCCTAAACCCACTTTCTGGGGAAGCAGTGAGAGAAAAGGGATAGCAGGAAGAAACAGCCCTGCCACGCCAGGCTGCTCTACTCCTTCCCTTGACTATTC
>NW_010538772.1:26100-26331 GCF_000687285.1 Phaethon lepturus
TGGAGGTTTCTTTTAATGTCTCCGGGCGGTTTGTTCCCCTACAAGGTGTCCTGAGGGCACAAATCTGCAAGCCGACATCACTCCATCTGGGTCCCCCGATTTGAGGGACACCGTTTGTTGCTAATTCAGAGCTCAACTTTTCAAACTCCCGGGTGCTCACAGCTTGGCCAGAAACCATTTGGCGCTGCCCAGCAGCTTTAAAAAAAAAAAAAAAAGAGAGAGCGAGCGCGC
>NW_010538773.1:0-224 GCF_000687285.1 Phaethon lepturus
GCCACCCCCTCCATATCCACACTTCCCACCCCCCACCGCGCTCCCCCAGCCGCTGCGCCCGTTCCTCTAACGAAGGCGGCAAGCCCTCACCGACAGCCTTGCAAGCGCCGGGCCACCTCCAGCGCGCGGCACCAAGCAGCCGCTGCCCTGCGGGAGGACGAGATGCTCGTCCCCCACACGCCCGGGGTCCTACCTGCAGCTCCTTGTCAGAGTACTTCTGGGGG
>NW_010538773.1:416-856 GCF_000687285.1 Phaethon lepturus
AGCAAGCAGCCCCCCCGGACTTCAGGAGAAGCGGGATTCCCACGGCCCGGAGAGCAAATAGGGGCGGCAACAGCCTGACACGGGGGAACCGCTGTTCTGCGCGCGGTGACGTGCGTGATGGCCGGGGACCCATCTGTAACCAGGGGCACGAGCAGTGCCCAGGCACAACCGCCCCCCGAGCCGGGAGCGGGGCGAGGGGGCAGGTGGGCGGCAGGAACGGGCAGCACCGAGACCCCCGAGCCAATGCTTGTGCTGCCGGACCGCACGAGTCCGTAACTCACACTCAGGTACCGGGAGTCCAGCTCCACCTTCTGCTCCAGCTGCGTCAGGAGCTCGTTGTGGAAGGACTTGAGCTGCAGGCAGAAAGAGAAAACAGGGATCCTTGGCGGGGGCTGGCAAGCCCTGCCCAGGGAGCGCTGGGGCAGGTGGGGGAGAGGGGC
>NW_010538773.1:958-1193 GCF_000687285.1 Phaethon lepturus
GAGGGAGACGGACACTCAGAGAGGGACCCAGCAGGGCAGAAGCAGATGCCCAGGCAGACCAGACCCTTTGCATCTCAGCAAATCCACATCAGAGGGGCTGGCGTCGCCCGGTCAAAACACGGAAAACCATTTTCCTCGGCCGCATCACCGGCACAGCTTGCAGCCAGGCGGAGGGCCCGGCATGGGGCACTCACCATCTCCTCTAGCTGGTTCTGGATCTGCCTGTGGACTTCTG
>NW_010538773.1:1221-1710 GCF_000687285.1 Phaethon lepturus
GGCTTGAGGTGCTGAGCTTGGGGGGATGCCCCAGAACTGGCACAGGCAGCACCCCACTAGCAGGGAGGGGTCTGCAGCCAGACCCACGGGTGCTCCTGGGGTACCCCAGTGTCCATTGGGGAGCTGCAGGCGATGAACGTCTGAGACACTTGGACTAACATGTACGTCTTGTGTAGCATGAAGGGAAACGAGGACAAGCAGCAGCGGGACCCCAGCACCCAGGGGCATCCCCGCCCGCGACCCACCATGCCATCGGCCACCCCAGCCACAGCCTCCACCTCAGCCCTTAGCCACACCGCAGGGACCTGACACCGGAGCCAGAGGCGATGGGACCAAGAAAGGTCCCTCATCTCGACCTGACTGTCCAGATACCGAAAGGAGCCAGCGGAGACGAGAGATGCTGCACCAATAACCGAGATGGGAGTTTAACTAGCACTGTTACAGCCGGGAGCTGCTCCTGATGCCCTCCCAGCTGTGCATACAGCCCAA
>NW_010538774.1:0-5593 GCF_000687285.1 Phaethon lepturus
CTTGGAAGTTTTCTGCATGGGTGACCTCCTCTGGCACCTTGCAGTCCTCTTCCTTTTTCAACAATGGTGTCTAAATATGTGTTTTGAGAAGCAGCTTTTAAGAGAAATGCTTTCTTTTCAAAACAATCAAGTAGACTGCATGTCGGCCTTTTTTTAAGAAGCTTGACAGGTCCTAGGACATGGGTAGGATCACTTTCTTTCGAATCTTCTCTACAAATCATTGGTTTATTTTAGTGAATGTTCCTGAAAAAAAAACCTGTTTTTTTACAGGTAAAGTATTTATTTCTAAGTTCCCAGTTCTGAATATCTGCCTATTAAAATAAGGCTTGCAACTTGTTGGAGGAAGGAATCTGGAAATTACACAGGATTTCAGTGTTTTCCAAATTTTTTTTTGAGAGGAAACCTCAGTTATAACTGTTGTGTTGCTTTCCAGTTTACTCTTCTTGTAGCTTCCTGTTCATTTAGATCAGTATGTTTATTCAGAAGATTCTGATGAAAATCTCTTTCTCCAGTTTACCTCAGCGGTTATACTGTTACCACATACTAGTCTCCACAGGCTAATCACAATTGAAAAGGCACTTACTTTTTTCCGGTTTTGCTAATTAAAGAATTAAAAGAAGTGGGATTAGCTGCTTTGTCTGTTAATGTCATGAAAAAGATTTAATCCTCCTTCAACAATATAGCTGGCAAAGTCCTGACCACAGAAACCAACATTTTGTAGCTGTGGGTTCCTGTAGTACACAGTTTGTGATCCGTGTTGGAAGACTTCCTCCATGACAGCTTCTAAAAGTATGTGAATTGTAGCTTGTTCTTTTTGGAGAGAGGTCCTAGATGATTTAAACTCAACTCAGGCAAATGTCTGTTAAGGAACCAGAGACTGAAGTCTAGGTATTTCTCGTTTTCATGTGATAAAGAATCCTTTAATGTCCATAATTAAAGTCTAGAAAACTGCGATATTGAAAATGACATCAAAGTGAATTCTTAGGAGATAAAGACCATTTGGAATGTCTCATTTATCAGGAAGCATTCAGTAAAGAAAGCCAATTTTGACTGAAGTGATTGAGGAAATTGAGAGAACAAAAAAGTAGCTTAACACAAAGATGGCAATCTCCTTGTGGGATTTGCACTAAAGCTGTATTTATTGCTGTTATATTTTGTAATCCAGGTGGCAGTCTTGCACAGTGAATTCTTTTCTGTAACTAAACAAAAATGGCTATTTTCCTTTTTCTCACTTTGATAAAATTGCAATGAATAACTGTCAGTTTTGTGCATCTCTTGCTATAACACTTCAATAGAATTGAAGAGGTTAATGACAAACAAGGTACCCAGCTGGCATTTCCCATTTGAAATGTTTTGTTTTGCGTCCCAGTAATTTTAAGAAAACAAACTCCAGTGAAGACACTCTTAACAAGTTTTTTCAAGGAAAGTAATAATTACTTAAATCAAGCATTAATTTTTAATTCACTTTTTGTGTCTACAAAAATGCTTTTTTTAAAAGTAAGATTTTGAATCGAGCTAGGGAATATCTAATATTTTATGAATTATTTATACTTTCAGTACAAGGAAGACCTTTTGAAGTTAAAGAGATGTTTTTGGAGGATATTTTACGAAGCACTGAGTATACAAACAAAGAGATGGTAAAGTACAAAAAAGAGAAACAGCGAGGTTGGTGGACTTCTTAATTGTCAGGGTTTGCAATGAGTCTCATTGATTGATTGAACAACTAAACAGGATGATTCTGTTAAAATTCCGAAGTCAGAATATGAAATGAGACACGACTACATGACAGCAAGTATCTTTAAGCTGTCAGTGTTTATATTATTGTAGTAGATTATGTAACTTAAAAAAAAAAAAAGATATTTTCACTTTCTTTCCATGGTTGCATTCTTTTTGCCTTCAGTTAATAAATGTTTTATTTTTCCTAATTATTATGGAGTAGAATTGCATATAACTGGGGGCTTTGCCCACATGAAAACTATAAAAGCAGAAGATACTATGTGTTGACTTTTGGGTGCAAATTAAAGGGCAGCCATTAAAGATGGCAGGATATTTGTAAATCTTGCACAGAAATGGTTCCTAGTAGTAACATTTTTCACTGCATTCTTCAGATACTATTCTTTGGGTATGGATGTATCTAATATGTATAGCCCAGAACCATTAAAACACTTAACTTAATATAGTTGTTTTTCAATTGATTAAGTGGATACATGATTTGAGATGTTTTCCTGACAACTGGAAGTAATGACTCTAGTGTGTATTTTTAAGGAAAAAGAAAAAAGAAAAAAAAGACAAAAAGGGGGGGCAAACCCCAAAGCTGTAACATACAATCCTAACTGTACATTTGTCGTCGTGCTCAGCTCTGATCCCTTTGGATAGAAAAGTTCTGTTAAGGCACTTGTTTCTTCTACTGTTTCTTCTACTTGTACACAAAAATTAGTTTTTAGCTGCATGAGGTATATCACTTTTCTTCAGTATTTCACTTCTGGAGAAAGATCTGGACTGTGAATTCTGTAGAAGATATTTGCTTAGGAAGTTCACTTGAATGCAGTAAGTTGGAATACTGGAGACTTAAGGGGCTTAAGCACCCAAATGGTATTTTTTACCATTGTTCTTATAGCAGATGTTTGCAATGGTGCACTTTGGGTGCCCTTAATCATGGAATTTATATTGGACTGGTAACAGCATTCTAGATTAAATAAAAGCGATTAAATAGGTAAAACATTGTGATTTGATATAACTCTTTTTTCTAAGTGAAATCAGTAGATAATTAAGATGACTGTAAAACTTCTATTGCAAATACTTTATGGATTCTAGAAGAAAAACAGCAAAGCACACTTACTGAGTGGTGTTCTGCTCAAGAAAATAATAGCAAACTCGAATCTCGGCAACAAAGATCTCTCCCAAGTGCAACTGAAGTGTGTAATCTGTTGGATGATGGTAGTGACACAGTATTTAATCAACTGGTAAGTTTTTCCTTTTGTTGGAAGGAACTTCTAAATCTGTGCTACATTATTACTACCCATTTAAAAACTGTTTTCTAAAGTTTCTAGAAGGATATTAACATATTTTAAAATATTTTTTTTATTAGCATGAGCTACTCTAGCTAAAGTGTATTTTTCAGTGCTGATGTTTGTACATAACTTATTTAGAACAAATGGCTAGACTGCCATTGTTTAAAGTACTTGCATATGATACAGTAAATACTTTATCTGATAGCTGAATGCTGTATTTCTTGTTACTTGGAAAACTAACTTCAAGTTCTTTGTGTGTAATATATGGGAACGAAGACAACTTTTTGAAGAGATTGATCTTTCAATACTGTTTTTTCTCTTCAGACTGAAAAAGATGCGAATTGCCTTGAACCATGGATAATAAAAGAAATGGATTCTTGTCTTTCTGACATCTGGTTGCATAAAGATATTGATTCCTTTGCTCAGGTGTTCCATCTCATTTTAACTGAAAATGTCAGTGGTAAGTTTCTCATCTTATTACATAAGAAAGAAAAACCACAAAATGACTTGAATTTCTGTGGCTACTTTATCTCCAATTTCAAATGTTGTTACCTTTGAATTCTGATGCCTATTGAAAAAATTAATAGGGTTAGCAGAATTAATGAGTTGTTAAATGTTTTTGTACTTGTTTTGAAGTATTGATAGATGTTATAATATGTTTCTAAAATAGTGTTAAATTCACATGAACTGACTGATGGGATGAAGTGAGGAAACAAATTCTATTTGGGCTGGGTTTTGAAAGTCATATTCATAATACATTTAGGTGGAAAAATAAAAAGCTTTGTATTAGTTTTGCTGATTTTTTTTTTTTTCTTTTCAGTTGATTACAGGCACAGCGAAACCAGTGCAACTGCACTAATGATTGCTTCAGGGAGAGGCTTTCTGAGTCAAGTAGAACAACTTATCAGTATGGGAGCAAGTATCCACTGCAAATCATCCAATGGCTGGTAAAACAAACAGATAAAGATAGATTTATTTGTCAACATAAAAATGAGAAAGAAATTTATATAACGTCTAAACTAATTTACTAACTTAACAGACTACTGTAAGCACTAATGGATTTTGACAGTCTAAACAATTTCTAACTTCTGTTCATCACATTATTTTCTGTAAATTCTAAATTGAGTTCTTAATTAAACAGTCTTGAATATGGGGTATACACTCTTGGTTTCAATTAGCCTGATTTAGCACACTGGTTAGAAGAGCAGTTGGAATCTTTCTCAATGGTTTGATTGAATTAGACCCAAAATGTTTGGTGATTCTTATTTTAAGAGAGTAACCTATATCAAATTTAAAAATAAAGTTTTGCAGGTGCAAAGATATTTTCTGTGTTGTATCTGCTAGAAATAATTCTGTGAACCTGTAAAAATTCAGGTTTTTGTGCTCATGAATTTTGTCTTCATATAAACAGGGAACTATAGTAAATAATTTTAAAATGGAAAGATAAGAATTAGGATTCCAAGAGTCTGATATTCGGTACTACCACTTGAAAAATGTGGGAAGGAATGCAGTTTAAAAGGAAAACAGAGTGAACTGCATTGTGAGCAGAGCAACTTCTGTAGCATCAAAAAGCCCCATGTTTTCACATATTTTGGAGAAAAACATCTGGGATGTGAGTTCTCAGGATGATTTAAAGGAGCTAGTAAAGGGTACTGCAAAAAATCACAGCTTATCTGCACACTGGTGTGTGTTTTTTGAAGGGATGGCACATTCTTCCTCCTCATTTCTTTTGGCCTGTTTGCATGTACTTCTCTGTAAAACTGGGGTTCTTTCTTGGTGAAGAATTGCTGTTATCAAAAAATCATATAACTATTACACCTGTTTATGCACTTTAAAATGGGAAGTTGCAGATCCATCAATAATGGCACTGATTAAATAATCACACAATCATTAAGGTTGGAACAGACCTCTAAGATCATCAAGTCCAACCATCAACCCCACACCACCATGCCCACTAAACTATGTTCTGAAGTGCCATGCCTACAAGTTTTTTGAACACCTCCAGTGATGGTGACTCTACCACCTCCCTGGGCAGCCTCCTCCAATGTTTGACCACTCTCGCCGTAAAGAAATTATTTCTAGTATCTAGTCTAAACCTCCCCTGGTGTAACTTGATGACTTCTCCTCTTTTTCTATCGCTAGTTACTTGGGAGAAGAGACCAACACCCACCTCACCACAACCCCCTTTCAGGTAGTTGTAGAGAACGAAAAGGTCTCCCCTCAGCCTCCTCTTCTCCAAACTAAACAACCCCAGTTCCCTCAGCCATTCCTCATAAGACTTGTGCTCCAGACCCTTCACCAGCTTTGTTGCCCTTCTCTAGAAATGCTCCCAGCACCTCAATGTCATTCTTGTAGTGAGGGGCCCAAAACTGAACACAGGTGCGACCTCACCAGGGCCAAGTCCAGTGGCACAATTACCCGCCTACTCCTGCTGTTCACATGATTTCTGATACAGCCCAGGATGCTGTTGGCTGCCTTGGCCACCTGGGCACACTGCCAACTCATATTCAGCCGGCTGTCAACCAGCACTCCCAGGTCCCTTTCTGCCAGGCTGCTCTCCAGCCACTCCTCCCCAAGCCTGC
>NW_010538774.1:5669-13600 GCF_000687285.1 Phaethon lepturus
CCTTAGTAACCCTCATGCGGTGGCCCTCAGCTCACCGACCCAGCCTGTCCAGATCCTTCTGCAGGGCCTTCCTGCCCTTGAGCAGATCAGCACTCCCACCCAACTTGGTGTCATGTGCAGACTTGCTGAGTTTTTGATCCCCTCATCCAGATCATCAATAAAGATATTGAACAAGACCGTCCCCAAAACTGAGCCCTGGGGAACATTGCTTGTAATGGGCTGCCAACTGGATTTAGCTCTGTTCACAACAACTCTTTGGGCTTAGCCGTCCAGCCAGTTCTTTACCCAGCGAAGCGTACACCTGTCTAAGCCACGAGCCACCAGTTTCTCCAGGAGAATGCTGTGGGAGACGCTGTCAAAGGCTTTACTAAAGTCCAGGTAGACAACATCCACAGCCTTTCCCTCCTCCACTAGGTGGGTCAGCTGGTCATAGAAGGAGATCAGGTTGGTCAAGCAGGACCTGTCTTTCATGCACCTGTGCTGGCTGGGCCTGATCCCTTGGTTGTCCTTCATATGCCCTGTGAGCGCCCTTCAAGAAGAATCTCTTGATCATCTTCCCTAGTACAGAGGTCAGGCTGACAGGCCTGTAGTTCCCTGGATCCTCCTTTCACCCCTTCTTGCAGATGGACGTCACCTTGGCAAGCCTCCAGTTGTCTGGGACCTCCCCTGTTAAGCTGAACTGCTGATAAATGATGGATAGTGGCTTGGCAAGCTCCTCCGCCAGCTCTCTCAGTATTCTTGGTGGATCCCATCAGGCCCCGTAGACCAGGGGTTTCCAGGTGGCATAGCAGGTCCTTAACTGTTTCTTCCTGGATTATGAGGAGTTTATTGTGCTCTCCATCCCCATCTTCCAGCTCAGGGGGCTGAATACCCTGCGGATACCTGGACTGGCTATTAAAGACTGAGGCAAAGAAGGCATTAAGTACTTCAGCCTTTTCCTCATCCTTGGTGATAATGTTCCCCTCGCCATCCAATAACGGATGGCGATTCTCCTTGGCTCTCTTTTTGTTGTTACTATGTTTGTAAAAACAGTTGTTCCTTATGACCGTGGTCAGATTGAGTTCTAGCTCAGCTTTCGCCTTTCTAATTTTCTCTTTGCATGACCTCTAACGAGATCCTTGTAGAAATTGAGAGAAGTGCAGTGTCAGTTGTCTCCTCATTCATATGTATTTTTTGAAGTGAGAAATTAATAAAGATTTCTATGCAACTTTTTCAGGATGGCTTTGGACTGGGCTAAGCGCTTTGGACAGACAGAGGTTGTTGACCTGCTTGAATCTTACAGGTAAGCTATACCTACTTTGTAGAAACAGTTGTATAAAACTGTGAACGGGAATTTATGTTTTGTCTTTTAATCAGAACAGTTTTTAGCTTTTTATGCTTTAAAATCTGGCCTAAATAGCAAAATTTATTTGTAGAATAGGAATATTTTGAAAATACAGTTATTTGACAGAGAAAGTTTGTTTCTATTCAGTATCATAGTGATTGTATTTGCAGAACTCCAAGGATGAGTATAGTTCTAGTGGTGTAGGAGTTCTTTTTTATTATTAATGTTTATCATCTTGATATGAACATTCCTATGATGCTTATATATCTAGGCAGGATGTGATTACAGTAACTTAAATAAATATGCAGAGGAGGTGCTGATTCTAGACCATGCACCATTTTAATTTCAGATGCTTATTTTGGAAACAAATCTATTGTGTGTTTAAATTTGTATATTATTGATGCTTGATAACCGTATTAAAGAAACTTTATATGAGTAACACGTACACTTGGCCATTCAATAATTATTTTTTGATTAACTTAACAGTTACTGTAGTTTAGTTGCAGTGTTGTAGAGACTGTATTATAATTTCTCTTAGTGTAGTTTCTGTTAGTGTAGTACCTGCTTAACTGTTACGGTAAGAAAGCTTTAGGAAAATACATTCCTTTTAAATATTTTTCCTGTAACAGATAAACAAATGGTGTCTTTATACTTTGAATTCTGTCACGTTAGGTTATGGTTGTGTTTCAGTGAAGTATAATAAAATTAAAGTTAAAGCTAAAAGTTGAAGTTGCGTGCTTTGCTGCGTTAAGACTTAAATCAATAAACAGTAATAGTGGAGATGCTGTTCTACTACACTTCAAAGTTAAAATTGGAGATCAGTAGTCTTGTTGGTCTTGATCTAAATTTGAATTGATGGCTGAATGCAAACCTGAAGCAAACAACCTTGACTCTGGCCTGTGTATTTGCATATTTTAGTGCTTCGGTGGAATTTGAAAATCTTGATGAAAGTTCCCTGGTCCAAACAGGCGGTAGTGACCTTAGTGCAGAGGACAGAGAACTACTGAAAGCTTATCATCACAGTTTCAATGATGAAAAAGTGGATCTGGACCTGATTATGCATTTACTTTATCACATCTGTCATAGTTGCGATGCGGGTAGGTATATACACACATGCTCCCCATAAATTGCTGTGGGTTCAGCTTCTGATGAATTGTGCTCTTTTTTCAGTAATAGCGAATAGGTAAAACCTTTCATGTACTAGTACACAATACTGACGTATATCTGAAGTTAATTTTCTGTTTAACTTTGCAAACCAACTTCTTTTTTAGGAGCGATTTTAATATTTCTTCCTGGATATGATGAGATAGTTAGCCTGAGGGACCGTATTCTTTTTGATGACAAGAGATTTGCTGATAATGCTCACAGGTAAAACCTCTAGTTTCTATGATTGTCTTGAGTTTTTATTGTTTCTTTTAAAGATCCTTAAAATGTACTCTCTGTTTTGCATTAGATACCAAGTTTTCATGCTTCATTCAAATATGCAGACTTTGGATCAGAAGAAGGTGCTTAAAAGTCCTCCCTCTGGCGTCCGCAAAATAGCAAGTATCGGAGGACTTTGTCGTATATTATATTGATCTATTTTGTCTTTTCTTTTACAGTTACTATAGTTTTGGGTTTTTTTAATTGCAGATTCTGTCTACTAATATTGCAGAAACCAGTGTAACTGTCAATGATGTTGTATTTGTCATTGACTCAGGCAAGATGAAAGAGGTATGACTGGCTTAAACTTTCTTTGGGAAGTAAACTTCCTAGTGTTATTTTAAAATACATAATACATAAACTTTAGAGAACTATTTTTTTTATGGTAGGCTGAGAAGTAGTGCACGTCAAGCAACAAAAGTCAGAAGTTTCAACATCCATTTGTTCTATGACAAATTCTGTAAATAGCTAGCTGTTTAAAAACCCTGTAAAAGGTATTGCAGGTTGATATATTGATATATCTTTTTTTTTCCTAAACTTAATATTTCTGTTTGATTTTTTTTTTTTTGGTTTTGTTTTTAAACAAGGCCCTCAGTTTAGACTGCCATCTTCCTGACACTTAGAGAATACTGGGAGTTCCTTTTGCCCTGCTGTTATATCTAGCCCAAGTCTAAACCATTAAGTTTTTAAGCATTGTTTTTGATGTGTTGAATGCCCATTCCTTAATTACTTGTTCACGAAAAGTGAAATAACATAATGAGGCAGTTTAAGACATAGTATATGGCTTGGAAAATAAAACTGGATTTCGTAGGAAATACGCACACCAAATTTCTGAAGTTATCATGGTAATACCATTTTTTTGGTAATTTTGCATCAAATGTAGGAAAATAGGACATAATTTCCATGTGAGACAAAGAGGAAAATCTTATTCAATATAATAATGTATTTTTGTTTGGTTTATGATACCACAAAACACAATCCATGTCCTTTATTTACTTACAGTTACCTATTGACTGGAAAACTTTAATTTAGAAAGCTGTGTAGCGCAAAAATAGTGAAGGAGGTAGCATAAATTCACTTGAAACTAAGTATTTTAGAACACACCTTTGTGCCAGAAGTTGCTTGTACTTCTTCATATTTTTTTAGAGAACTTCTGTTGATGATCTAAATAATTTGTAATTTTTATTTCATGTACCCTGTTCAATCTTGGTTTTATGTTCTTTGTTTTGCTTTTATAGAAGTCTTTTGATGCACTGAGTTGTGTTACGATGCTAAAAATGGTGTGGATTTCAAAGGCCAGTGCTATCCAGAGAAAAGGCAGGTAATAAATGCTTCATACTGAATTTTATTTTGCAGCTATCCACCGTCCCGTATGTTAAGGATAAAGTACACAATGTAATAACAGCCTCACTGGGTAACGTTACTAGCATAGTCCAGTGTCATTTTGGACAATGGCCAATGCTAATTCTCTGCAAAAGAGTAAGAGTCAGCATGTATTTCCTTGGGTCATTTCCCAAGCTGCAGAAAAGTGATACTGAGTATCAGTAGGAAGGAAAGGAAAAAGCTTACATTACATCTAGGTTGTTTTCCCCCCCATGAACTTTTTCTTCCTCTTTCTCCCATGTAGCACCAGCAACCAGAGTGTCAAATAAGGTGTTTCACCACTTACCTGTGGGAGAAGGGCTGCGTATTGCTAGTTTTTAATTGATGCTCCTTCTTCCCTATATTAGAAGAGTAATTGGGCAGTGATTCCTTATTCACCTTCTCCAAACTATTCCTAACTTAACAGGCCTCTACCATGTTCTGTCCAGCACTGGGTGAGGGCTAAGAGGATATGTAGCAACAAATACCTATGTTTGGTGATATGATATTGGCATTAACCTGCAGAAATTTGAGCATGAATGTGAGCATTTGCTGACTCTGTCCCCTCACTCACAAGTTGTTTGGTCTTCATTCTACTTTTTACTACCAGAATAACTTCCAACTGTTTGGGGGTTGTGAAGAGCAAGAAGTGAAGTTTATGACTTACATTCCTTACAGCAAAGGACAGTAGAGATTTGGATTGAGCTTAGGTTATCAAAAACCCCACATCACTTTATTTTTACATAGGCCTTATTTTTGTTTCTCCAGATCTTTCAATGGTGGGGTAAAATTACAATAACAAATTTCCATGCTATCAAAACTCATCGATGTACTGGAAAACTCACACCTCATGTGTGGGACTTACATTTAATGACAAAATTATCTTTTTCTTAGACCTGCTTCTACATTTCCATTCCAAATTTGTGTGTATGTTTTATTTTTATTTTATTTTGTTTTATTTTTAAATAAGTTCTAATTTTCAACAACTTCCCATATTTTATTTTCAAGGGCCGGGCGCTGTCAGCCTGGAGTCTGTTTTCGTCTCTTCAGCAGGCTCCGATTTCAGAATATGTTGGAATTTCAGACTCCAGAACTTCTCAGAATGCCACTTCAGGTGCACTTCAATTAGAAGTTATAACTTTTAAAAAACATGTTGTCATCAATCCATACTATTAACTCCAAAAAAGTGTATGTTTGGGGTTTTTTTCCCAATCTTAAGTGTCGTCTTTTTCGCTTTTTAATTGCAGGAGCTTTGTTTACACACAAAACTTCTGGCTCCAATTAATTGTCCAATTGTTGACTTCCTTATGAAAGCTCCTGATCCTCCACCAGCTTTAATTGTGAGAAATGCTGTGCAAATGCTTAAGGTCAGCAGAGGAATAGATTTAGATGGGAATTGTATTTGATTCTATATTCTATGTGTGGCAACATATCTTACTGAGTTTTGTTTGTGCTGAGACTGTTGTTTAGTTACTTAAGGATGCTTTGAATTTTTATGCATTGTCTGTTTTCATTTTGTGTGTGTGGATGTATTTATGTGAAGGGAAGGGAGTGCGTAAAAGTCTCATCTCAAACTGTTAGGAGTTTGACTTCCTTTTTTAGTGTTTGGGAACAAGACTAGTTAATGTCCAGTATTTATATCCCTTCTGCTTTTATTGTAAATTAATTTTGTCCACTCCCCCTGCTCCTTTTTTTTTTTTTTCTTTTTTTTTTTTCCCCCCCAAACAGACAATAGATGCCATGGACCCTTGGGAAGATCTCACTGAACTTGGTTATCATCTCACTGAATTACCAGTAGAGCCACACCTTGGTAAAATGGTGTTGTGTGCTGTTGTTTTGAAGTGCCTGGATCCTATTCTTACTATTGCTTGCACTCTTGCATATCGAGACCCTTTTGTTCTACCTACACTGGCCTCTCAAAAGCGCGCAGCCATGCTGTGTAGAAAACGTTTTACTGCAGGAACATTTAGTGACCATATGGCGCTTCTCAGGGCTTTCCAGGTATTATTTCATCTTCAGAAAGAGTACTAATCACAATAGATCACATATCAAAGTAAATTATGTGCCGATCAAGTTGTATGTAGAATGATAGACTATGATTAAGGCCTTAGAGGAGAAAATTTATTTTTGCTTAGGGGCTTTCCTGTATATTAGACTCATAAATTTATGAGGGAGAACTTTTTCTCAGATTTTTTGTTTATAATTTGAAACCTGGTTAAATTCTGAATGTTCCAACAAAGTGCCACTTTATATCCTGCTACACTGATAACTTAATATAATGATCTTTAGAATAACTTAATATAATGATTTTATAATAACATAATGACCGATATGTTAACTTAGGGAATGGTTAAAGAGAATCTGGTACTTAATAAGGAAAAAAAATCTGATTTGATACATTTCCTTTTTTTCAGAAGGATACTATATACTTCATTTTACTGATGTAAATGTAATTTTTTTTAAAAAGTGCATTTTTTTTACTTTAGCTAATCAAATCAATAGGCAAATATAAAAAAATATTCTTTACAGGCGTGGCAGAAGGCACGCAGTGATGGCTGGGAGAGAGCCTTCTGTGAAAAGAATTTCCTGTCTCAAGCCACGATGGAAATCGTCATAGGAATGAGAACACAGTTACTCGGCCAGCTTAGAGCCTCAGGTAAATAGCTTGGAAAAAATTTTAACATTGTTTTGGGGCCAAATGTATAACTAGTACAAGTGTATACAAATTGTAACAAGAATAGTGTTCACTGGTGTAATTTTCCTTCCTTAATTTGAAACAGACCATTATATATTCATGCTGGGCATGGTGCAGATGCTAGAGTGAGGAAGTGTGGCTGGGGAACAGCGATCTAACTGAAAGTGTCCTGATTGTTCCACATGCCACTGGCTTTCAGTGTGAGATATGTTTTCTTGGATTTTTGCATTCTAATAAATTATTTCCATAGGAAATGTCATTGTGTTATAAAAAATAATTCTATTCTACGTTAGTATAAAATGCCTTTTCAGGAAAGATTTCAGTATAATGGTTTCTTCTTGGTGCTGTACGAATTTGCAACACATTTGTAGTTTATTTCACTTCTTTTTCCCCCCACATTCCTTTTGAGAAAAGGTAGATCTTAAATACAAGCAAATGTAACACCTTTTTGTCCTCTTCTTCAGGTTTTGTTAGAGCCAGGGGAGGAGCTGATATTAGAGAAGTTAATACCAACTCTGAAAACTGGGCTGTGGTTAAAGCTGCCTTAGTGGCTGGGATGTATCCCAATCTAGTGCACGTAGACAGAGAAAGCCTGACTTTGACCGGGCCAAAGGAGAAGAAAGTGCGATTTCATCCTACATCTGCTCTTAGTCAACCTCAGTATAAAAAGGTAAAAACACTGAATCCATAGTTTACAGAAAAGAGCACTATACTCTGTCAAACTTTTTAGAAATATCTCTTCATCGTTGTCAGTACTTCAAAAGCATCATGTGCATTAAACACTACGTTTTTAGAAAATATTTTTCCTGGCAGTTCATAAAATAAAGAATTGGAGTGGTTTATTTTTCCAATATTATTTCATCAAAACTTATTTGAGGTAGTCTGTCTTCTAGATGGAAAAAACCAACATGGTAAAAAACCCACTAGTTATGAAGCTGTTTTGAAGATGTAACAATCCTGCCTCATAATAGCAGGAAGATGTTCTACTTTGAAACTAATTTTTTTTAGATCCTCTCTTAAAGCAAAATATTTTATTTCAAGGTAGAAGGGTAATTTGTGAGTCTGGTTGAATTTGTTCTTGCGTTTTTATTTGTGTGTATAAGTTTATGTGTATATAAATATTTATAT
>NW_010538775.1:0-11852 GCF_000687285.1 Phaethon lepturus
CCGATGCCCAGGAAGGCTCCCGCGCCGCCAGCCCTGAGCACCCTGGTGACGCCCGCGCAGGACGTGCTGTCGCGCCCCACGGTCGCCGGGTGCTGGGGCTCGGGGTCTCAGCACGGTCTGGCTGCGCGCGGCTCAGGTTAGTGAGCGCAGGGTGAGAGCTGCCAATGCTGCCGCCGAAGCTGCGGGGTCCCTTTGCGGAGACCTTCCCAGAGACCACCCGTGCTGGCTCCTGGCCGCGTCCCCTCTACAGAAGCACCCGCCGAGGGGAGAGAGGTGATTGCCCGGAGCTGGAGCTGGTTCCCCTTTGCATATTCCGTGTCTCTGTGGATCTGTCGCCTCAACATCGTACCCAACGCGTGCCGTTGGTTAACTCCAGACAGAAAAGCGACCCCAAAGCAAGCCACCCGCTGTGTCCCTGCTCTGCCTCGCAGGAGAGCTGGAAGGAAAAAGCAAGTGATAAAGGGACAGTGAACTGAGGTGACAACAGTTCAGATACAGTTTAATAGCCCAAACCTCTTTTTTCTTTAATTCCTCCTCACTTTTTCAGTTCCTCTGCCCACCAAGTGAAGAAAGGAACTGATTTAAGCAAAGTTGGAAGGCCGATGATTTCTAAGACATGAGTTGTCGACAGTCACAAACAGGTCGCAAAATAGCTTGCAGAAGGCTTTGAGGCTTCGTCCTCAGGTCTGCCCCTTCTGAAGGCTCCCAGCACATCGCTGCCAAGTGTCAGGCTCCTTGCTCCTCCTCTGCAGTGAAACACCGCATGGCTTACGGGCTCCTGCACTCTTTGGGATGAAGGCAAGCAGCAGACACGGTGAATGGGAATAGCAGGAGAAACTCCGGTCCCTGCTAAGCAGTGTGGCAACAGCCTGAATTAACACTTGTTCTGGGGGGAGCTGCTCCTGGTTTCCAGCGGGACGGCTGAGGGCTGGACCCATCTCACCTCCCCTCAGTTCGCAGTGAGCAGGAGCTGGCGGGGAAGGGGGGCCAGCGGTCCCCCCGCGCGGGGGTCCCAGGCAGCTCCCCCAGCTCCTACGTTGTTTCGAGCGGTGCAGAACACTCCCTTCTTGTTAAATGTCAAATGTTTTATTGATCGAGATTTAAACATAAAACCATAATGTAGATGCATGAAGTTAGCTGCTATTTCGCAGCTGATTTATGGTCAGTGTAGAGAGGGAAGGGAAAAGGTTAATCTGCAGGGTTTGGCCTTGCTGGCACATAGCACCAGTAATTCCAGATTCTCACCTGTCACTCTGGGATGTTTGTGAGTAAAATCAAATCAAACTGGTGTCAAAGATGAATAAATGGGGTTTATGGTATTAGTAATATTTATTTATTTTTTTAAAAAATGTACCAAGAAGCAAAATGAGTGCTATTTTGTGTGCTATTTTACTCTCTGGACATTGAAAGCCAGCTTCAGGCTCTGTTTTTATCTCTGCCTTAATTGTAAAAATCTCTAATTGCTTAGAAATCTGCAAAGGAAACATAAATTCTACTACTCTGACAAGCCTCAGGATTTGCAAAGAAATACAGAAAGAATGTCATTAGCTTTGGGAAGCAGACCCATACTTCCAATCTGTCCCCTGGTGTACGTGTTTGGTCAGCAAACTATTAAGAGTATGATGCCCACTGAGTTGGCAGCTTTCACCTCTAATTTTTCAGGGTTTCTATGAAAAGGTGAAAATAAATTATGCCATGAATTTACATTAACTTGAGTCAAAATATGACAAATTTCCTTTTTTTGTTTCGGATCAGTATGTTGCTTCTTTACATCACAGAAAAACCAAAATAAGGACAAATTATGTTCTGTGATGGGGCGGGGAACGGAACAGCTATCTCCCCTTGAGCTAATTTGCTAATTCTGATAAGCTCCAAAGGTAACCTTCCTGACTGAGCCTCAGAAAGGAACAGGTGGGAAAAAAAATCTGAAATCAACTATAAACAGGTTTGTTCCTTTGGGCAAAGATGAACTTTTCAGAAAGGTCTTGCAGCTAAGGGAGGGCAAACTGGGTCAGTTCAGCTGCTGGTCCCTGCAGTGGCTGTGGCACCTCGCTGCGCCCGCGACACAGAGGGCGAAGTTCTGGGATGCAGAGCTCGGGCTGCTCCACTGCCGCACTGCCCTGCCTGCCCTCCAAACCAGGATTTAGGTGGTGGGTGCAGGAGGGGTTTCCAGCAGCCGCACGGTCTGCGGCAGGTCGCTGCCGCCTGTATGCGTGCAAGGGAAGGAGGCTGCTCTTTTCTTCAACGCCAGTGTTTAAATCGGAGCTTTTAAGCACCTTTGCAATACTCTCCGTGTGATGTTCTGGGTTGCAATGGGCAGAGCCGGTTCTATTTCATTTTGCAAATTAATCTGCAGAGTGTCCCACTGGCCACCCGTGCTCTTCCCTGTGGAGGGATGGAGCTGAGTGACGTTACTGGAGCATTACTTTAGGTCAACAGAGGGGTCTTTGGTAATTCTGACTAAACTCGTCTGCAGGACCAGCCTTCTGGATTAAGCAACCTGAAAATAAGAACACAGTTCATGGAAGATTTCTTAACAATGTTCTAGTGTGTGTTTGCTTAAATCACGTGGAGATGCTGCCTGGGGGGCCACAGTTCACCGGCCAGAGCAAGAGGGGTGTCGGGCTTGGCTCACACAGTGCTGCTTGTCCCTGGCCAGCCCTGGCTCTGCAGGCTGGGACTTTGTCTTTCAGCTCCTTGGTGCCAAGGAGTGTATTTAGTCCTAAGGCAGACGTGCAGGCCTGTCCTGGGCTGAGTGTGAACGCAGCAGAGCTGCGGTTTGGCACTGCTGAATTTCATGGAACTTGATACCGTTCGTCTCTTGGAAACAGCTCTGCTCCTGCCGCTGCTGAAGCCTGTGGACTTGGACATTGATGCGCTGCTTTGCAGGAGAGACTGCACTTTGCAGAAAGAGTGAAGGAGCTGAGGACGTGGAGATCATGGTGTCACCCTGGGCACAGGCTGGAGTTCGGCATGGGGCACGTGGGGGGTGTCACTCGGAGACGGCAGTAGCTCCTGTGCGTGCCGCGCTGTCCCATCCCTGGCCAGGAGCTGGGCTCTGTTCAGGCTTACACGCCCCTTCATAATCAGCTCTCTTGGCTCTGCTGATGAACGTGTGCGTTGCCTTCTCCCACCACACTCTCACGTGCACTTCCAGCTGTGGATGGCCACGGCCAGCACAGCCGTGAGGTAAAGGGCCACCGTGAGCTGCTTTGAGAGAAGGCACAGCCTTGACTATCATGCTGCTTCACAGATACCTTTCCCTTTCCTGGACAACGCATCCTAAATGTGCTGTGTATGTCAGTGTGGAATAGGTGCTCGCGCAGACGGCTGCTCACGCTGCACCTGACAAAGTGTTTCTTTTTATTGCCATGCTAAAGAAGCCTTGCTCGGGGGTTCCTCCTTACCCGCCGAGGGTCGGTTTGGCTCAATTCTGTTTTGCCTCCATGTATCTTTAGTATGTAAACATCAGACTCCTGGATGGTAGTGGGTTTGGACTCCATGAGGCCTGTAAGATCTAAGCATTAAAAAAAAAAAGAATGAAAAGTAACAAAAACCAAACAAAAAGCCCCAAGACCCATGTTACAGTCCGTGCTTTGAAGTTCTTGCTTCTGTGCCGGTGATCGATGCAGCTGTGTTGTAAAGGCCTTGTTCTTGAAATGAACCAAACCAGGCTTTTTTTTTTTCTGTTTTTTTTTCTCGTTTTTTAATCCTTCCTTCCCTAGTTAAGAGTGCATCCAGCCGTGTCTGCCACAGCTCCTTCCCTCCCACCCCCCTGTTCCCATTCCCTAGGGAAACACGGGTGTCAATCCAGTGTTGCAGGTCATGTTGTCCTTCCCTGGCAGCCGTCGGTCGTTGAACGTGTGCATGTTGATCACAGCATCTGTCTTCACCATGACGGGTGGCTGAGGCTTGTGTTTGACCCGTCGCTGGCAGGTGAGCGACAGCCGGATCTCATCGGCCATGGCGCTGCAGAAGGAGCGCTGGGGAGAGCAGGGACAAAAAGTACCATTACTCCTGGCAAAATGTTCTGCTAACCTCTCCGTGGGCAGGAGGCTGCTGAAACTAGGCTCTGCAGAGGGCAAGCATGAGGTTTAGGCTGTATTTAAGGCATCAGCTGTGCTTAGCAGGACTTCAGTCATGCACGGGAGTCTGGTTGACCCTTCTCTCCTTTGGCAAGAATTGTACCTCTGACACACTAAATCCTGCAAAAAGGCAGAGCTATAGGTGGCTGTTGGAGTGCTGGTGCTTTGTGTGATCCCTGCATGTGCTGGGAATCAGAGGGCTATCGAATCCTGCTGGGCTTGCTAGTGGGCAGTTTCCTTTCATCTATCTAGTCCATCATGTGGGCAGCTTGCTTTGATTTCTGGTCATGCACATGAACGCACTTTCCGCTTACAGTACCATGACGCCCAAGGAAGAGGGGAAAAAACATAAAAGCAGTCCTGTTGTTTCATGAGCGCTAATCATCCACTGCGGGTGAGACGGGCCATTTGTGTAAGTGTGTGAAAAGTTGTTAAGATAGTGTGAAACTTCCTGATGGACCCTGACCAGTTGAGGCTCTTTGAACAGGAGCGGGGAGAAGAGATGGAGACTTCATGCGTGTATATGTTATGCCTGGAATATGCAACACGATTGCATGTGATAGTGGTGAGTGAATATGACAGCTCAGAAGGGTCCCTCTCAGGGACCTCTGTCTGTGTTTTCATGACTTACATGTCGGCTTGCTCAAAATTACCCTACAAATGTTTACTAGTCTAGTTACTGCAGCAGCAGCAGACCCTGATCAGAGTAGACATGATGTGCCCCCTGACCTGAGGCTGTTGGAGCGAGGCAGAAGCAGTGAGCCTTGGGGAATGGTATTGCAGGGGTGCTGCATTTCAGCCCTTGGGCTGTGGGCCCGTGGACCTCCAGGCAGCAGGGGCAGGGCTGAATCCCTCTGCCTGCCTCCCTGCCTGTCTCGGGGATCAGTGTGCAAATTCCTTAACGACTGGGCTAGTGGTGGTGCAGGGAAACTGAGGAAATCAGTACCTGCTCACGTTCCGCTGTTTTGCGCAGCTTGTAGATGAACTCCACCATGGCCACGAAGATGGACAGCACCAAGCCTGCTGCCAAAACGATGAAAATCCCACCGATGTTTTGGATGCCCAGGGCGCTGGCCTCCTTATTCTCATCCTCGGGGCAGCCATTCCCCCGCCACCACTTCTCCTTCATTACGTGGAGCTTGTCCTCCTCCTGGAGCTGGAGGATGGCAATGGTGATCTTGTCCCTGTACGGTGACCCTGGGGAGGAGAACACCCTTACATACAGAAGGAAAATAGGATGAAAATCACACAAAGTAGGGAATGTGTCTGTGTTAAGCAGGGCTGTTCAGGCCTCTCTTCAACAGGCAGACAGCATAAGCTTTGGTATTTGGAAATTTGCTGTTGGGAATGGATTATCTTAATCACGTCTGTTGTATTTGTGGTAACTAGCCCCCCTCTGGGGTACCTACAGAAACCCCACCACTGTCACTTACCCATGGGAGTCCCAATCCCGTAGCCTTTGGAGTCGATGAGCCCCCCGATCTGAGTCAGGTTGCAGTTCCTCTGGGTGATGTATTCGATGGTGGTTGACTCCATCAGCAGGGCATAATCGGCTGTGAGGGTTCGCTGGATTCCTTCCTCGTTGTTTTTAACAAGTGCTGTGGGTTTGCTGCTCATGAAAGCCCACATTTTTTCAAACGTGGAAATTTTGGATTTCTGGAAAAATGATACAACCCCCCCCCCACCAAATAAGAATTAATCTTCTATTTGCTGAAACCTGGTGTCTTTTCGGTAAATAGCAGTTCGAGAACAGATCACACAATGGAACTATTACCAATTTGACCTCATCTTAAATACGTCTCTGCTTTCACTGCCCAACATTGCTTGTCTTCGTGTTGCCGTAACATGAGACAAAGGTTCCAGCACCCTTCACGTCACGCAGACACTCAGCAAAAAGAGTCACTGCTCCAGAGACCTTATCCTGTAGGTGGAACCAAACTGTTCACTCACCTCAGTAAGGTACAGCGAGACCCTGCCTTGATGCCCTGCAGAACTTGCTGGTGGGACAGGCTACCAGCAGATCTGTTTAAATGTATTAGTTTCCTAACCAGAGTTTTGTTTATCCTGTAATGTTTCTGCACAATGAGGGAAGAGAGGGCGTTTCAGAGGGCGTGTTTTTTTTCTTTTGCACACACTCTATTATATTTTTGTCTTTCCTCAAGCATCACAAGGAAACACGTCTCCTCTGAGATACGTGCAACTGCCAAACAAATGTAACATATCCACATAAACAGAGGCGTAGAAATACTCAAGAAGGTTGTTTTATGGCTAAAGATAAACATGGATATTCTTTCGCTATCAGCAGGCAATTTGTTAAAAAAGGAGGAATATGTTTTCTAGCTTAATATTCATGTGAATTTTTTTTCTTCTTCTAGAAAATGTGTTGGGTGAGAAGAAATATGGTTATTTTATGTCTTTCCGTAACATTTGAAATGTATCATTTATCTGTCACCACCTTCTGAATGGTCTCTATGTAGGTCGTCACAAAAGACGTAACCGGCTTTAGCCTAGGAAGACTCCCCGGGAAGAGGTGCATCAACTTTCTCTTGAAGTCGCCCCTTCGCTGGTCACTTTATTCCCGTGGGTGAATGTAGCTCTCCTCAAAACAGCCTTAAGCACCCAGTTGAGCTCTGGAAAAGCACTTGGATGTTGAGGCTTGTGTTCGTGCTGCTGCCTGCTCCTTTACGTGCCATTCTTCTTTTCTGCCTAATTTTTTGTTTTTCCTAGGTCTCTCTTTGCCTTCTTATTTTATTAGAGGCAGCTTAGTCAGCCAAAACCTCCTTCTCCACAACACTACTGGGCACGGGCCTGGAGGTGGCTGATAAGCTGGAGGGGCTGATAGGTCTTTGTGCTTTGGCTTCAATAAGGGTAGCTGCTCACCTGCAGCTGCGTGAGGAGTCGCTGCGGCAGAAGCTGCGCTTTCTGGTTTAGCTGTCGTGTCTCTCTGTCCTTCCATAAGAAAGCAGGAGATGGAGCCCCAGCCCATCCCAAGTGCTGCTATCACATCTCCCCCTCATTTTTTCAGTATCACCTAAAATGGGCCAGCATAGGTTCTTCTGATAAAAAGACTATAAATAAGGTAAATTAGCTAAGAAAAAATTCCCTCATTTCAAATGCTTTGCCTGTCCCATCTGCTTTTTTTCCAGCATATTTAACAAAAGTTAAACAAAAGCTTAACACCCCGAAGTTGGTTAGTGTAGCGCAGTGACAAAGGCTGTTCCTCTGTCTTTAACGCTGTGGGCTCATTCTCCTGACTGAAATAACCACAGGACTCATTTCTTCTCCATTAAAGCGCACGCTTGTTATAATCCACTCGATGAATGTGCAGTAGTGGATGTGCTGGAGCAAACTTCATTCAAGAGGCAGGATAATCTCTCTCACTTGAAAATCTGGGGCAGTGCCTGTAACGAAGATTTGTGGCATCTATCAAACCTCAAAGAGCAGCAAGAAATGTAGCCTCCAAAAGGATTATTAAATATCTGTGCATTACAATAGGTAATTGAAATGAATAGCATACTCGACTTGCTGATAACGACTTGTTTAACATTTATATAGTTCACATCCGAGGCCTCTGGGTTCACTGGCTCTCACTTTCTCTCTTTCTGTTCCTGCATTTAATGCTCCTTGGGTGTTGACACAGAGCTCTTAAACAACATCAGTGTTCTCCCAGTTTAAAGCATAGAGCAAAATAAACTGGCAAAAAATCAATAGGCTGCATTTAGTGAAGCTAATAGGACTTGCATGAGGCATTGTAGCTCTTCAGGCAACTTAAATTACATGAGACAGGGCTCCCTGGAAGAGAAAAAACACTTTTCTCATCTCTTCTTAAATCACTGCTTCTGACCATCTGAAAGGACTTAATTGTGTTTCGGAATGCCAGAAGGTGCCCAGCTTTCTTGGCTGCGCTGCGTCGAGCCCCCTCTGGGCATCCTGGGTGGGGGCCATTGGGCTGGGGGCACCCATGGGGGGCGAGCACCCTCTCTGGCTGGAGCCCATGTAGGTGAGAGCTTGCCACGAGGCCAGAGCTACCTGTCGCTTCTTGCCCGTGCCTAATGAAACAGCCGAAACAGAGACCCACCAACGCGGGGCTGATCCCCGCGGCAGAGAAGGGCTGTCCCCCTGCAGCAAAACGCCGCTGGTTGCAATGGCCCCGGTGCAGGCAGGGCGGCTCAACACACGTTGCTGGTCAAGGCAATCTCAGGCTCTCCCCGTAGTCTAAAACCTGCCACATCCTCACGGGGAATTTATTTCCTATTAGTTTCTTTAACTTAGCTAACATGAGATAAGCATGCTCCTTTTCCAAGTGAAAATTCACCAACTGTAATTCTCAGCACAGCACTAGCAGTTTGATAGACCTGGCTGTTTGTTAAAAGTCCAATTTAGAAGCAATTGTCAGTCATTGTGAGAGCAGTCATCAATCAAAAATTGCAGGAGCAACCATGGTGAGGAGCATACAGTGCTCCAGCTCACACCTAATTCTAGAGAGCTTCAACCACTATACATTTTTTCCTATTAGGGGAAAAGTTGTTCCTTCCTCCCTTTGCTCCTCTCGGAATACTTCAGCCATGCTGCAAAGGTGGTCGCTTTGTTGTGGGAATTTGGGTGATGGCACCTGAGAACATACCATTGAAATAAGCAAAAACATCTTGGCAGTAATTTAATAGTCAGAAAAGAATGCACATAAATTGTGTTTATTTTGCTGAACTTTTTGTGTGTGTGTGTACATTTTGTTTTGCTGGATCTCTGATTTTACAGCTTAAGTAATTTACCTTAAAAAATCCTTACTGGGGTTAGTTACTGGTTTGAAGTGATATTTGCTGTGCTGTGGCTAGGTACAAATTTCTTCTCTATGTAATCACCGTTTACTTTTACGGGCTGCATAAAAGAAATCTGAGTTGGTGGCAAGCAGAGAGACCCTCCTGTGCCCCCGCATCCTCTGTAGGGTCCCCAGGTCCCCCTCAGTGACAACTTTGCTTTGCTGCCAAAGGTAGATGAGGGGGAACTGCTTGGTTGCTCTTAAGCATTAAGACAAATGGCCTGACACTGACTTCTTCCTGGCAGAGAAATTCCAGAGTTGGGAACTCCGGAACGTTAGGAGTGATGGAGATTATTGCTAATAAACAAAGGCGGTAGTTTAACGCAGCTATTCACTGCAGCCGTGCTCCACACCAGGGGCATCACGCCTCTCTCCCGCTTACAGCTCTCCCACCGATTCATGTGAGCGGAACTTCTCCTCGGTTTGGTCGGGATAAATAACAACAGAATCTGGTCTGCTGCCCTCTGCATCTTCATAAACCCCCACGTTAGTGCAAAATGAGATGCACGTATGAAAAGCTGAGTACCAGCCCCTCTGAATGCACCAATTGCAATGACGCTGAGAACGCCTCTAAATTCATTCTTTAGAGTCACAGCTCTGAAGCTGTCTTTAATAACCAATGCTTCAAGACCAGTCACCCAAATAAATTAATGGAATAGTTTAGAAGAGCCACTACAAGGCATCTTGCCAAGACACATATGCTTTTTTATCAGTGGAATTGGCAAGAAAGTAACTTTCAGGCTTAAGATTTTCAATTCCAGCCTGTATGAAAAAATAAATTGATTTTCACCAGCTGAAGATGCTTACTCTTGAGGATTTAACATTTCTGTACAAGTGAATATATATGTACACACATACACACACTCTCACACTCATACTCCAAACTGCACATTAAACCTGGCATTTGTTCAGAGAGAGACAGCATCCTTTGCAAGATACTGAAGAAGGATTTCTGGCATGATTTATAATGAACGCTAGATGCTGTTCCTAAATTAATTGATCTGTGTTTATTCCTGTAACTCGATCTGCATTGCCAGGGAATAAATAGCTTCTCAAAAGTTCTTTTCATTAAGCTGAAATCTGCCAGTACAGTTGGTGAAACTCTCTTTTCTGCTTCCCATTTGCCATAGCTGGTTAGCCCAGCTGCACAGGCAAAAACCTTTGTGGGAGCAAGATCTCTTGCTGTGGGTCTGCCCCAGAGAGGTGTTTCGGCTTGGTTCAACAGGGAACTTCTGCAGTGCCTTAGGCGGGCTCTGCACGAGCCCTCGGGCAGCCTGACCACAGGCAGAAAACTGGTTAGTGCTTCGGGAACCGTCTCAGGGGAGTGTGCAAGGCCTTTGCCTTCTGCTCCCTCCCGTTTGCCATTGCTCCCTCAGATCAGCTCCCGGGACCGTGCTCTCCTCCTGCAGCCCTAGATCCCGCTTTGTCAGACTCCCAGGTGCCGGGAGGCTGCAGACCCAGGTGGGGTCCGGCGAAGGACGACGACGGCCGCAGCCGCAGGGCCCAGGCCGCGGCTTGGCAGGGACAGCGTATGCGGTTTGCAGCTGCTTTAACGTGGGGAAGCGGAGGAGTGAGTTCCCGATGCGAGGGGAACCACTTTGGGGAACAGTCATACAAGGAGCAAGGTAGCAATCTGGGCTAAGTCCTAGTGGATAATCCACAAAATATGTTCAGTGGGGGATCCCAGTCGGGATGCTGCCATCAGTGACAGTCTCTTCAGCAAACTGCAGGAGTGCTTGAGCCCCGGATCTCCGGGAGCTGTGGGGAGCAGCTCTCTCTCCCCTGGTACCCCCCTTTCAGCGGAGCAGAGGAAGGTGTCGTGAAGCCTCGTGCACTTCGCCGTTCCTTCAGTCCCGCCCAGCTGGAGGAGTGCAGACCCTCAGCAGGCACCGGAGGTGCCCGTTCCCCTGTCCCCGGACCTTCGTGCTGTTTGAGAGATGTCCCCGGAGAGGCAGTGCTGGCAGAGCAGCCGCACTGAAACCACCGCGGGATTTGCCCAGTCATTTGACAAAGACCTCGCTGAGGGGTGGGAGAAGTTCTGGCTCTCCTGTATTTCTCTGTACGTGAAGGACAGTGAACAAAGCATCCCACACGAGTGCTCTCACTGCTCCAGTAATCGAAACGCTTGTCAGAAGGGACATCCCTGAGAATTCATCTCCGAACAGCAATCATAATAAAAAAGAAAAAGGAAAATGCAGTGCATCAATAAACCCTGCCAAACGCACGTTAGAAGCCTGAAGAATGATTCTGATGGATAATGATATGAAACAATAAATACAGTGTATTCTTGATGATTTTTAAAAAAGACAGTTTCCTTTTATCCCCATATAAAACTCTTATTGGAAAGAGTAGTTAAAACACAGCAGTAAAAGTCTGTCTTTTCCTGACAGCTGTTCCAAGTTTATATTGCTTTTGGAAGGTAACACAATGCGTCTGACCATGCCAAAGACAAAACTGCATGCACCAGCTCTGCTGCAGAAAGCAAACTAACCAGCACCAACCTGCTATTCTACGCAATGTTTTCATTTCCCAGAATTAAAGAAAGATCAAACCAAACCCTCCATGTTTCTTTACCAATCTGTGTTCCTGCCTGTCAAAATAAGCATAGAGATTTGGGAAGTACAGTGGCTCCTTAACCAAGTCATAGCCAAGAAAAGTTGCAGAAGAATGCTTCTGTGTCTCGGTATTAAAATTCAGCACATTGGCTTCCTTTAAGGAGTCTTGGCAAATAAACTGCTGACGGCCTAGTGTAGCTGCCTTTACACTGTGCCTATTCAAACGATGGCTGTACTCCAGGCACAACCCGCTTTTGAAAGCATGGATGGTTTGTCGCGCTTCGGCCCGTCTACATCCTCCTGGATTAGGCTGACCCGAGGGGGAGGGAGCACTCCCCAGCCCCGCTCGCAGCGGAGGCGCGGGGGGAGGCAGCCCCGCTCCGGCGGCCAGAGGCC
>NW_010538776.1:0-1543 GCF_000687285.1 Phaethon lepturus
GCGAGCCGCTGCCGAGCTCGGTCCCCGTGCCCAGGCAGCGCCGAGCACCCCTCGGTCACCGCTGGCAGGTGCTTTCCCCATCCCTCCAGAGCCACATCCAGCAAGGGGGGCCCCCCAAAAACCCACAGACCCAGCTCCCCAGGTACCCCAGCAGGGGAGAGCGCCTACCCCAGCCCCAGGGCAGAGCAAACCCGCTTCACCTTGCACTTCAGCAAGCAGCGGGGAAGAGTACTTCCCTTCTTTAAAACAACCTTCACCATTCGCCTTCCAGCCCCATCGCAGCACAGCATCACCCAGGTACCAGCTGCTTGCCATCACACACGGCTGGAAGAGCAGCAGCCTGAGGCCCACCACAGCCCCCCTGCACAAAGGCTGAGCCAGCACCCACCACCCTCCCGGCAAGGATTTATGGTCTGAGCCCCCTCTGCTGCTTAATCAACTCATTAACCTACAAGTGGCTCCTCCTATTGTTAAGGGACAGAGCAATTATAAGAAAATACATCCTGGTTATCCAGGTGGGGGACTTGCTTGGCTGCTGCCCTTTGTTGTTCGGAGGGCAGAGAGTTTGGCTTTGGTCACTTCCATTAACACACGCCCAAACGAGCCCAAATCTTCCCTTCCTGGTGCCGGGCAGGGCTGCCACACCGTCGGGTGTCTGAACCCCCACTGGCCTCCGCCTCCACAGCCCCACCGCGTCCCCTTGCTTGGCAGAAGGGGACGTGGCTCCTGTTCGGTCCAAATCCATCTGCCTCCACGAGCAGGGTAAACTTCACCTGACGTCTGACAGCAGGCTGGGCTTACCTGCTGCACCGTGCTCTAGCAAAGCTAAAGCTGATCCCGGCTGGGACTCCAGCTGGGTGCTGACAGCTCCCCCCAGCCTGGGAATCTCTCCAGAACAGCCTCGTCTTTGGTGGAGGCTAAAAACAAAGAGTTTCAGATTTTAAAGCACTGAGTGACAGTTGGGCTGCTTGGAAGACAAAGGGAGGAGGGAGCAAATCCTCCCTGAAGCTTATCTACTTCCAGTATTCCCATCTGTACAATGGGATCAGGATAGGCATGCTACCTGCCTGTCTATCCACCCATCTATCTATCCATCTATCTGCCAGTCTGTCCGTCCATCTATCTATCTGTCTATCTATCTATCAGGAATGAGAGAGAGAAAAAGTGAGAGGTTTTTCTAAGGAAAAAGACAAGTTTTAAATAAAATCTCTGCAATAACACATACAATGACTAAAACATTTTTGACTCCACACCCACAGAGGAATCATCAGGCTTAGAAGAGCTCGAGAGAAATCAGATAATGCTGTTCTTTGCTTGTTCCAACCCCAGTTTTGTTGCTCTGTGACGGTGTTTTTGCCCACAGAAGCCAACCCCTACCAGAAATACAAAACCGAGGGGACGGATCCTGCGCGGGTCAGACCTACCAAAGCAGCCCCAGTGGCAGGTGACCCCCAGGACCCCATTTCACAAAACCCCGGGGGCTGCCAGGGAGAGAGGGTGGGTGGGGGTCCCAGGTCCGCGGGGGCATCGCTCGCCCCCCGTG
>NW_010538777.1:0-311 GCF_000687285.1 Phaethon lepturus
GAGGGCAGGAGCCCGCTGCTCCGCCCCGTGCGCCCGCTGCCCGCCAGGCGAGGAACCGAGGAGCCGGGATGCAATTTTACATCCGAGCCATGAAACGCCCTGAGAGCACGTTCTGCCTTCGCTCCTTGGGTAAGGCCGGGATAAAAACCAGAGAACAAAGACACAAATGCCGCCAGCTTCAGCTCGAAACACAGTTACACCCAAACAGCAAGGCCTTGCTTGCTGCACGCTCCGTCCCACCGCAGCTTCAGATGCGCAGGGAGAAGCGTTACTTATTCAAGGTTGGGGACCTCGGCAGCACGAGGAGGAGA
>NW_010538777.1:650-915 GCF_000687285.1 Phaethon lepturus
GTCACGCCGCAGCGCTGTGAGCTCCACGACAGCCCGGGTGGGACACTGTCCCAGCCACGGCTCTGCAGCAGGGAGCGAGCGCCTCGGCTGAATCCTGCCTCCGCCAGCAGAAAATGGAAGACAGGAAAGTTTCTCCCATTTCACTTGACCTAATGGAAAGCCCCCGCACATTTCGGCGACGCAGCTGGCTGCCGCAGCTCCACTATCACCCATCCCCAACAGCCCAGTTTCAGCAGGGGGGTCTGATGGCTTCCAGGACGACGCA
>NW_010538777.1:988-1279 GCF_000687285.1 Phaethon lepturus
TCCACTATCACCCATCCCCAACAGCCCAGTTTCAGCGGGGGGTTCTGATGGCTTCCAGTACGACGCAGCTCCCTCCTTTCTGCCAGCCAGACCAAGGATGTGGATCCTCCTTCAAGAGTTTTGAAATCACATTCAAGACAAACATTAACTTTTACACAGCTGGCTCAGATCATCAGAGCAGGCTCAATTAGGCAGGAAAACCCACTAAGCCCACGGAGAGGAGTCCACGAGGCTCCACGGGAGCCACCTAGAAGGCTCTGCCTCACCTTCAGCACAGCGACATCCCCGCCT
>NW_010538777.1:1379-1841 GCF_000687285.1 Phaethon lepturus
CCCCCCCCCGGGGGTGGAAGCCCGGGACCCCGCCCCCCCCGAAACACTGCCGGGTCCGCAAGCTGCACGAGGCACATCCCTGCTCAGCCCCAATAAAGCGCTGGCAGCGGGGGCCAACCGTGTGTTTTAAGTTAGTAAAGCACCGAACCCCGCAGAGCCCCACGAGCAGGCAGAGGGGCACATTCGGCACCGTGCCCCTGCCAGGCTGCGCGTCTCCGGCAGGGCAGGAGCAGCTTGAATCTCATTGTTTGGGGGTTTTTTTGGACTAAACTGTTTAACACACACAAGCTCCAGTTTTATAAGCAGAAAATGACAGGGCCTGAAGCGTGCAGCTTCTGTTACAGAGCTGAGAAGGAGCTCGCTGGGCCCCCCCCACCACAGCCGTGGTCTAGTACCAGCCATTATTTCCCTACCAGCCCTATCTCGCTCACGCCAGCCAAACCGCTGAACATCTGCAGAGAC
>NW_010538777.1:2213-2495 GCF_000687285.1 Phaethon lepturus
CCCCCCCCCACGGCCGGGGTCTAGTCCCAGCCATTATTTCCCTACCAGCCCTATCTCGCTCACGCCAGCCAAACTGCTGAACATCTGCAGAGCTTTATCAGTAGATTTTAAGGCATCCTTATACACTCCGGGCTGCCTCAGCAGGAGCAGCTCACCCAAAGCCAGCAAGAAAACACGTATCGGAGCCGGAAACAAAAGCCAGGGTCTCCCCATTCCTTTCCACCACAGATTGCATAACGCAGCAGTGCCCTGCCCATGCCGAAACACCTTCGGCTCTCCCAC
>NW_010538778.1:0-1321 GCF_000687285.1 Phaethon lepturus
GGGTGTCGACTCTTCTGGCACAGCATCGCTTTTCCCCAGCCCTTCCCATTCCTCGGTCCCTCGACATGGGGAGCTACCAGCGCTTCTAGGCTGAGCTTGAACATTGTGTAAAGCACTGCGGTGATTTTTCCCCTGATTTTCTACTTCGTTTTCTGTTTCCTGGCTAACAGACTGGTCAGAAGTTGTGTCTGGAAAACCCCAACATGATTTGGGCAGTTAATACCGAGACAGAATATTGGGCAAGTAATTAAGATGGTTGGATAATTGCGAGGAATGTTAATTCTTCCAGGCTTTGTAGTTGAGAACAACGGATGGTTTGCAACCAAGCCCCCCCGTCAGGACATCACACGCCGTGCGGGGGAGCGAGTCGCGGCGCACGGGGGCCCAGCAGGTGCCTACACATATGACAAACCACAAAATCCTACAGAAAATTCCCACTATTCTGGGTGCACTGCTGCTGTTCTGTACCTCTCACTGCCTTCGGACGGGGAGGAGGAGGATTACGATGAGACACGCAGTGGGGGTTAAATGCGGGTTTTTTCCTGAGGAGACGGGTCCTGACTTAAAATCCACTGAAGTTAATGAGGGTTTTGTAAGTTACTTTCCCAGCCTCTGACCCAGGCTCCCCGCTCAGACCAGCTGATCCAAGCCCTCTGCACCAAAAAACACCCCCTCCCCTTCTTTATTTTGGTGCACTCGTGCCCTGGGACGGGTTTGCTGTTAGTAACCGTAGGGAGCAGAACTAGCGCGCCCAGTGACGCTGTGCTACCGACAACGGCAGCGCCTGGTCCTGCCTGCCGCTGCCTGCATCGCCTTGCAGGAGCTGGCTGCAGGGTGCGGGGCCTCCCCCCGCACACATGTCCTGGTTAGAGTAATACAGAAGTTGCTAAGAAGTGCACTCATTCCATCGCTGCCATTTGCAACCAGACTACAAACCAGCGACGTATTTAGGGAACCATCCATATGCATCTCATTCGAGGTAAAATACCAAATGAGCGAAGATTTGGGCTTCAAACAAACAGGATGTAAATGCAAGTAGGAAACATATTTGGAGGCTAAGTTGGGAGCCCTTTTTCACACAGAGACTCCTCAGTGTGGAATGGCCTGGCAGGCAGGTTCAGCCAGGCAGAAAGGCTGAGATCATTCAAGAAACAATTAGATAGCACCGTGCGGGGAGCGGAGTACTTAGCAGGGAATGCACCCTGATGCTCCGATGGGCTTTTACTCAATTTAACAACGTAGCTCGCAGCCTCTGCTATCCTCTCCTCTAGGCCAGGGCAGCCAGTTGTGAAGATCTTTCCCAAATATTTTTGGAAATAAT
>NW_010538778.1:1373-2189 GCF_000687285.1 Phaethon lepturus
TCCCCCAGCCTGTGACACGGGGGTGGCGACAAGCCGGAGGGGCGGGCGGAGGTGGGCACGTTGCGATTTGTAAGCTGTTTGCAGCAGGCTTGCTTCCCGACGCCCGGGACTGAACCAGGGCAGCAACGGCAGCCCCGCCGTAAAAGCCGTTGTCCCGCTGCCGTGCCCGTCCTGCGGCCCGAGGGCCTTGTCTGAGCCGAGATGGAGCCGCACGTGGTGCCGCAGGCGGGAGGCGGGGAGGGGGACCAGCCGCCAGCTCCCCATCTCACAGGCCAGTGGAGAGGAGGCACACCACCGCGGGGACACGCTTAGTCTCCGTAGGAGTCACCGACGTGCCAGCTGCATGAGGACTGCTCTCCTGCAGCGCGCGGGAGAGGAACAAAGTCAGGTTCAAGCATCGGGCACCGGCTACACCCCCTCCTCTCTAGAAATAGCACTCGGAGACAAACTCTGCTAAATGCGACAAAACTGCTTGCATCCCATTGACACGAGGCCCCATGCTGTGACTTGAACTAACAAATATTTCATGATCTGTATGTGAAAATCTACAAATGAAAAAGAAATTACCGTAGGTACACAGTCCTCCTCCAGCAAAGTAGTAGTAAAAGGAGTTAAGAGACACTAAGGAGGCATGGTCGCTTATCACAAATATCCTCCCAGAAAAAAAATAATAATCATCAAAAATTGCGTTTTAGGATATCAACATTAAGAATATGCTGCTTTAAAATGTGCTCTTTATCTCAGAGACAGCATGAGTGTACACCATGTGATGGAGCAGTTGCTATGGTAATGCTCTTTATTGAATAGCAGCCTAAA
>NW_010538778.1:2651-2994 GCF_000687285.1 Phaethon lepturus
GCATGTGCAAGTCCATGGAAGTCGCCGAACACGCCAGCATGGAGCAACTGCCCCCAGCCCGGGGCGTTTGCAGACCCGTGTAAATCCAAAAGACTGGACCTCTGCTGGATTTTTAACAACAGCCTGGTTTTTAGCACCCAGGTACGTGCAGCTCCCCATCCCCACAAGACATGCCCGAGGACAGCGACGCCAGCATGGAGCAACTGCCCCCAGCCCGGGGCGTTTGCAGACCCGTGTAAATCCAAAAGACTGGACCTCTGCTGGATTTTTAACAACAGCCTGGTTTTTAGCACCCAGGTACGTGCAGCTCCCCATCCCCACAAGACATGCCCGAGGACAGCGA
>NW_010538779.1:0-6176 GCF_000687285.1 Phaethon lepturus
TTAACAATAAACACGAGTCTGGAACAGTTACGGGACAAAATGCTTATTCCACAACCAGCGCCGAGAAATAGGTGGATTTTGAGGCGGCTTCTCAGCTTGTTTCGGGGGGGGGGGTCGGACCTGACAGGCAGCAGCGAAAACCCCTCGTTCTGGCGCTGGCCCCTGGATATTTTGTCATCGTGCTAGGGTTTAGTTAGGTGGGAAACACAATGGCAGATAAAATGAGACGGTTGTTTGTGCCGAGAGACTCTGCTCCCCACACGAGCCCGTCCCTATCCTTAAGGGAGCGAAAAAGCCCTAGGTATACTGAGAGAAGAAAGTACAAACTTAGCGAAACACATTACCTGTGATCTCCCGCAGCGCCGAACCCGCCGTCGGTCCGAGAGGAGCTTTGCACGGCCTCCCACGACACGATCACCGTCCACTGGATCTCGGAGGACGAGTTCAGCGTCAGCTCCTACGAGCTGCAGTACACCATCTTCACCGGCCAAGCCAACTTCATCAGTAAGTCGCTGCGTGCCGGCTCGGTTTGGGGGGACCGCGGTCCGGTTCGCCACGAAAAAGGTTCTCAGGGATAATCGGCGGGTTTAAAGGCTGGGAATTAGGGGAGGAAGCCAGAGCGGGATCCTCCGAGGACACCGCTCAGGGCTGTAATCAAAGTGGTGGAGGACCCCTCCCCGGGCTGGGGATCTGTAGCTGAATTGTTTTGCCTGGCACGTGGTGTCTGCAACCTCCGGCTCGGACTCCAAGCGCGATTTATATCCCCTCCGTAACAATACTGAGGCGCATCTCCAGGTAATTTTTCCTGAAAATAACTGTCATACCTAATTACTTTTCCACCTCCACAAATCTGCTTGGCAGGAATGGGGTCCGAGGACCGAGGAGGGCCCTCGCTGGTGGGTCTGTAGTGGTACCTAATCACGTAGGAAGCGCTGTGGTCCGACGGCAAGGAGCCTGCAGCTGGGGTCACAGCATCCCGCTCCTCTGGGGGAGCCTGGGCCTTACGGACTGTGTGGTGTTCAGCTTATTTTCCATGGCCTGATATCTTCTAGTGCAACAGGACAGCTTTAAAACAGTTTTATAGGGCTGAAGCTGCCCGCAGACTTGCCACGAGGTCAGGACAGCAACCTCTTAGATGCAAAGCTCTCCCCTGGATAGCTGGTATTTGATGAAGACTATGGTAGTTACGGGGTTTTTAATATTACAAATACTTTAGCAGCGCATTTAATAGCTGGCTCCACCGTTTGGGGAGGGAGGTAACGGGATCCCGAGACAGCCACACAAGCGGTGGCTGGTGGTTTGCAAGGTACCCTCGGAGGCGTGGCGTGTGTTCAACCAGAGCAAGCAGGGGAAAGTGAGCTTGTGACCACGGTGACTTTGAGGGGACACACTCTGCCCTTGGGCCCGCTGCCTGCGTGCGGTGGAAAACAGAAGCAGTGAAGGCAACGGAGGAAGCAGAAGCAACGAAGGGAAGAGGAGGTGGTGGGAGAGCCCTGCTGCAAATTGGAGTGAGGTGCAGCACCTCTGGTGAAGCATCATTTTGTCCCTGCCGCTCGTCCAAAGATCGGGACCTTAAAAAACAGCTTTGTCCTCCAAGGGCATCCCAGCCGTGTGCGGGGGCTCCGCTGTTGCCCTGCTCATCAGCATCGTCGTTAGCTCAGGGCTGTGTGCCCGGGAGGATTCCTGCCAGCCCCTCGCAGCGCTGTGCCGGGGGCCATTCCGTCTTCCTCCTTGTTTGTTGGTCAGGAAGGTTTAGTTGATAAAAAGAAAAAGCTGGCTTGCTTGTCCTCGCCATAGAGCCGAGGATGATTTGCCAGACTCAGCAGCAGTGGTTTATTCCTTTGGGTGCCCAGTGAGTCCTCGGGGTGTCAGAAATATGTACCTGTTCTGATTTCTTGTAACACTGCCTCTTGCCTAAAATTGGAGGGGGCTTGCATTCTGGAGGAAAGTTAATTTGCGGGCTGGGTTATAGGAGAGAGTCCAGGGAAACTGCTTGTTTCATACAAGAGAAAAATACGGATGTTGTAATGGGAGAACAAAAATAGAGCTTCCAGTTTGTCCATCCTGAAGTAGTGCTTTGGAACAGCACAGCATCCCCACAGCATGGCTCTTGCAAGGAAGTTTTATTCCTGGTTTTCCTTAGTAGCACTTACCATGGTAGGAAGTGCTGACAAAATGCTTCAGAGCGGAGTTTTTGGGCTGCTGCTAGTTTATCTCACTGGTCAGGAGGACGTCAGTGCTGGAAGCGCGGTGCCGCAGCACAGGAAGGCTGTTAAGTGCACTTTAAAATATGCAGGAAGCTGCCAGAGAAAGTTACTGCTTGCGACTTTCAAAGCTGGATGACACTTGCATCCCCAGCCTTGGCCAGCAGCCTTTGCCCTCGTTTTGGAAAACAAGAGGATTTATTTTCTCTTGTCAGAGGTTGGTTATGGGTGCCCGGTGCTACAGCAGCTAGATTTCCCCTGCTCAGCTCTCGTCTCCTCCCCCAGCCACAGACTGTTGTCTGCAGCATTTTGTTCTTCTCCAAAAGCCTGGGAGGGCTCAGCAACCTCTTTGGCTCCATTCTTAGGTGGCCACCAGCCTCCACCTGCCCTGCACCTGAAGAAGCCTGGACCATGCTGGTATCACCAAGTCCTTTAGGTGGGGAGGGAGCCCTGGAGGTCTCTGCACCGCCTCTGCATGAGCCGGCCTGACTTACAGCTCGGTCAGGTTGCTCAGGGCTTCTTGAGCACTGAGCATCTCCAAGGATGGAGAGTCCCCAGCTCTCAGGGCCCTTCCCCACCCTCAGCTAGAAGAATTTTTTCTTTATCAGGATTCTGCCCCCTCACCACAGCTTGTGCCCTGAGGCTGTGCCGGTGCCCCTCGGGGCAGGATCTGGCTCCCACCTCTCCCCATACGCCGCTTTGGGCACGTGGCTTGGACTCCAGGCCGTTGAGGGTCTTGGGAATTAGTCACCTACCCACCTTTGGGGGCTGCGTGGGTTTGGCACAGGCGTTAGGAAGGTGGAGGCTGTGGAAACCGCAGGGGTGATGAACAGGAGCGACAGGCTCTGGAAGAAAGCCCAGAGGCGGGCACGCATCAGGAGTGTCTTCCTTGGCTGTCTTGGGTAGCTCTTCATAGAAGGAGTGAAGAAAACACCAGTTAACGTCTCAAAGGAGAAAATGAATAATATATTGAAATAACACAGTCAGGCCTGGGTGATGAGAGCGTTTGAGTCCTGGCTGAACTCGTGCACGAAGAGGCACTGGAAATAGTGCACAGGGGCTCACCTAGCAGGAGCACGAGGAGGCTTCCCATGAAAGGAAATACCTTTCCAAAGAGCGCACAGTTGGCCAGTGGAAACCATCCCCTTCACGCTCTCTTTAAAGCCAAGAGCTCAGCAGGAGTCGGACATTTTTATGGATGACGAAAGCTGCAATAAAAAGGATTTTTTTAAGCTTTGGCAAGGATAGAAGCCCTCAGTCTTCCAGGCCAACCCCTCCTTGGTTGTTTTGGGAAAGAAACCTGCTTGGGAGGCTAAATCATTCCCAGACTGTCGTCTTTCAGCCACCTTGTCCTTTCCGCTGAAGGATCCAAAGCCGGCCCTTGTCTGCAGGGAGGTGACACCTGCCAGTGCTTGGCTGAAAGCTGTGTGCTCCGATGAAAGCAGCTCTGCGTGTAGGATGCAACCGGTACCACATCTGTTTTATTTTCTACTTCAAATAACATTGCCCTGCTCCCCTAGGCCACTTCCGTGTATATTTTAAACCAAATGCAGGCTGATGATGACTGCAGCCTGCCCTTGTCCCCCAGCTGAGTGAGCCACCCGAGTTAAATAAACGCCCCAATGTAAGCCTCCAAAGAGGAGGTGTGGAGCATTTTCCAGGCTCCTGCCTTCCAGCTGTGCACATGTATGCTGGCGACAGGAGGCTAAAAACCCTCCTCCAGTCACCCTTAATTCGCAACCCGCCCCTCACGGATCGACTTGCTTTCACCTCCAGACCTGCTGGATCCGAGAAGCCTCCAGCTACTGCTTCTGAGCTTCCTCCTTACTCTTCTTTCGGTTTAGAGCAGCAGTCCCGTGTTATGATAGCTGCCCCAAAGCCAATTCCAAGAGCCTGGAGCTGCTGTGTGCAGCACAGGGGTGCTGGGCGCTGGCTGCCAGCACTGGAGGTTGCTGCTGAAACCGCAGCGTGCTTCTCCCCCAGCGCTGGCTGCGCAGGCTGTTCCGACCCCAGCCGTGCCAGTGGCCCTAACGGCATCTGCGGCACCACGCAGGGCGCGTCTCCTTTCCCGGAGTGCTGTCTCATCCCACCTCAGCTACACCACTACATTCCCAGTACGTGCCGGACCCTGCAGCTCTGGCAGCGCAGTCTGCTGCAGCATTAGGGCTTAGTGCCCCCAGGGTCTTGGGCTTTTAATTCTTTTCCGCTTCTAGGAAGAGTTTACACTCCTGAACGTTTTTCAAGCATCCGGATCCCACTCCCGTCTCTGGGAGCTGTAATTTTCTTTGAACCACTTTGCAGACCAGTCTACACAGGGAGCCGAAGCACCAGCATCCCCTGGACGTGGATTATTGCTTCCCACGCCGGAGTACCGAGCGCCATGCAGAGGAGGATTAGGGTGCCAGCACGTCCCTTCTTGCTGCCGGCATTGCATGTTGCGGCCCCAGAGCAGCAGGGAGGTCGTCCTGCAGGAGTGAAGAAACGCGGGAGGATGATGGCAGGCATGACCTTCTCCCGGGCACCGGCAGGACTGTGCCGTCCGCCCTGGCTGGGTTGAATTCCTCTTTCTCTGCACCCTTTTCCTGTCGCTTCCCACGTCGGCGTCTTGCGATGCCAGCCCCCGGCCCCTGGCTTTGCCTTACCAACATCACCTTCATGTGATCGTAAAAAAGACTCTCTAAGTTGCTGGGGTTTATCATCGATGGAAATTTTCCTGCAGGTGCTCTGAACTTTCAGGCAGGCGGTAAGTCAGCGTGAGGGACGTGTGGTCGGTGAGCTCTGCGTTAGCAGCACGTGCTCTGTGTGTTCTGTCCTTTCCTGTGAATAAATCTTGCCCCCGCTCTCCTGTACCGCAGGTCTCTACAACTCCATGGACAGCTGGATGATCGTCCCCAACATCAAGCAGAACCACTACACCGTCCACGGGCTCCAGAGCGGCACACGCTACATCTTCCTCGTCAAGGCCATAAACCAGGCGGGCAGCCGAAACAGTGAACCCGCCAGGCTCAAGACAAACAGTACGTGCCCGGGCGCTCGCCTTGCCTTGCTGGGTGGGGGGGAAGAGCTTCCCCGGCGCTCGAGTCCAAAGGGCTACGGCTGAGCTATGGCTCCCTGCGAGCCCACGGTGGCTGGCAGCCTGACAGAAACACCCAGGTTATTTCAATTATTGAACATGCCCGTCTCACTCGCCGTCTCGGCTCCTTCCCTGCCTCAAACAGTACGTGCCCGGGCGCTCGCCTTGCCTTGCTGGGTGGGGGGGAAGAGCTTCCCCGGCGCTCGAGTCCAAAGGGCTACGGCTGAGCTATGGCTCCCTGCGAGCCCACGGTGGCTGGCAGCCTGACAGAAACACCCAGGTTATTTCAATTATTGAACATGCCCGTCTCACTCGCCGTCTCGGCTCCTTCCCTGCCTCAAGGGACGGTCTCCTGCTACCCCACGCAGTTCCTGGGGCCCCCATCAGCTCTCTGCTCCTGTCAGCGCCCATCCCATGGGTCCCTGGGGCAGCTGAGATTTTAAGAGATCACTAAGGCCCGTCTTTCTGGTCGCTTTATGTAACTTGGCTTTTTGGGGCCCATGTGTGGAGTCGCAGGGCAATCGCGTGCTTATGTGTGGCTCTGCTCACAGAGGGTTGCAATTTTGGGGAGCCATAAGGAGACTGAGAAGTGTCTGCGTGGCAGTGGATGGGGCTTTGCAGCTGCCAGCAAAGCAGGAAAGAGGTTGCGCTTCACATCGCCCTGGGGACGGCCAGGGAGGGTTAAAGACGTTTAGGGGGAAAGTCAGAGTGAGATCCGATCAGAAATCGGGGGGCAGCAGGGCCGGACCTGTCCCGGCAGGGAGGGAGCTTCTGGGTTTGCAGTGGGAGGAGGGAAGCCTTTTCCCACTGAAGGGCAGCAAACAGTGCGGGCTGTGAGCGCCCGCTGCGGGGGCACATCGCAGGAGAGACAGAGTGAGACGTCGAGGCAGAAAATACGT
>NW_010538779.1:6267-6592 GCF_000687285.1 Phaethon lepturus
GCAGCCCTCCCTAATCCCTCCTTTCCCAACACGGCAATCGCTCCTACCTTGGCTGGGCTCTCCAGATGATTTATCGCCTCCGCCTCCTTATTTTCTTTGCGCGACTTCAAACCAAATGAAGTTAAGTAAAGGCGGTGTCGTGGTGGGGCTGGAGGAAGCTGCCGAGACTCAAACTCCAATCCAATTCTGTCTTGTTTACTAAAAATATATCGCTCCTGCGGTTGCTGTTTTTAAGTAAGTTCGCAGACAGCACCAAGCTGGGTGGGAGTGTTGATCTGCTGGAGGGCAGGAGGGCTCTGCAGAGGGATCTGGACAGGCTGGGTCG